>NW_018404371.1:649121-713137 GCF_002113885.1 Mizuhopecten yessoensis
AATATTACATGTTAATAACTTGATTGGAATTATAACCTTGAATTGACAGTTTGATACTTTGAAAATTTTGAGCCAGCCCTACCCCCAAGGGCTGTAGGGTGGGGCTCAAAGGAGTCAGTGTGCTAAAATTTCTTCATTTTCCTTGTTAAGAATCAGAGGTGCTAGTTTCAAATCCTTTTTAGTCTGAAATCTGTATGCTAGATATTGAGTAAGGTGGTTTTATTGTTTTTTGTCACTTTGAATAATATTTCTGTTCATGTTAAAAGCAAAATCAACTCTCTGTATCAATATATCAGGTGACCGTTAAGGCCCATGTGCCTCTTGTTTATCATATAATCAAGATTTGAGTCTGTGACGTCATGTCCTTGTCCTAGGCGTGACGTCACAATTGAAACTTATAACCAATCACAGGGCTGATAGGTCATATTACATGGTTTAATACGCAAGAAAGTATCACATGGGTATATTCACTGGATAACACAGTAATAATAATAATTATATACAACATTTATATAGCGCCCTATATAATTTGTAAAATTACTCTAACGCGCTTTACAATATATGGATAATAGTAATGGTTATAATTGTAAAAACAAAAAACAAAGGCTTACAATCACTTTTATACATTTAAGCAAACAATGTGCACATAATTGAACAAATAAAAGGGTGGTATTTACAAGACGTCTTCGCAAAGATTCTAAAATGCAGACGTGAAAAGATGAGTTTTGATGTCCCTCTTGAACTCGGCCAGGGTATTTGATTTTCTAATAGCAGATGGTAAGCTATTCCACAACGTAGCCGAAACGCTCCCAAAGCATCTGTTTACGTAGGTCACAGTACAAGATTTTGGGACACACAACAAAGATTCTGACTCCGACCGCAGTGATCGTGACGGCTGATACAGGGTAACAAGCTCCTGTAGGTACTGAGGAGCTGTTCCATTCGATGCCTTGTATGCGTTCACCAGAATTTTGTACTGCGACCTGTATCGTACAGGTAACCAGTGCAACTAATAAAGCACAGGTGTGATGTGCTCTCTCTTTCGAGTACGAGTAACTAGCCGTGCTGCAGTGTTCTGGACCCTCTGCAGACGATTAGTTAGTTTGTCAGATATACCACAGAGCAGTGCGTTACCATAATCCAACCGAGAGCTAACAAGTGAATACACCAAAATCTTGCATGCATCTGCAGTTAAAAACTGCCGAATACAACCGACGTTCCTGATCTGGTAGTAACAGGATTTGGCAATAGCGTTCACTTATTCTCCATGTTCAGTGAACTATCAAAGTATACCCCTAGGTTTTTAACAGCAGGAACAGTCTCAATAGTTCTGGCACCGACCTTTAGCTGGAGAGCCCTTGTTTGCTGACACTTTGGGGAATAGACGATTAGTTCCGTCTTTTCCTGATTAAGCATGTTGGCGCTCATCCAGATACTGATATCTGTCAGTATAGGTACATTATGTGATAAAATATAATATTTCTTCTTAAACTTATATTTCCTGTAGTATGTTCCGAAATGTAATCCTGCTATAACAGCCAACTTTGAAGCATGTATTGCAATGTTACGAAGTTTTAATAAACAATAGAATGGAAAAAAAATCCTTTTATTAGTGAGAATGATTGGTTTTCGTTTTACCTGAATGGCAAAGATAAGAAACAAACTTTGGTTAAGTATTGAATGTAGTAGCCTAAGGCTATCAATCGGAGATATTGGCGTGTTCACACCGACCTAAAATATTATAGAGAGCCTAGGAGGAATTGAAACAGATGTATGTCTGGTTTGACTCTCCTTTCTATCGCAACATTTGTTAGCTGTTACACTGTATCACATATTTTTAACTCAATTCATTCATATGAATACGTGCATGTCTGCTTACGTGTACTGGAGGCAGGGGATGATCTTAAACATTCTGGGGTATATTTACTCTGAAATGCTCTCCTGCTTAATAGCCATTTTCTTGGTTTTTAGAACATGAAATAGTCATTCTGAAGAGAGACACATCTTGTTGGGGAATTCTATATAATATTACATATAGAAAATTTTCCTCGTTGAGATTGAACACCGAAACTTTTCTAGGAGCAATTTCGTATTGAATAAGATAAGAACAGTCCGTGTGGTCTCCAGAACTTACGTACTATATATTAACGACACAGAAGAACAAATGTATCTTTTTCTTCTAAGACATCGTCCGTTAACAATGAAAAACGAACGCTTTCATATTTCGGACGTCTACAAATGTACATCTTCGTATAGGTATACACTGGCCACTTTGATATGACGAGCGTGACCGCCCCGAGCTATATTTGACAGATTTACTTGTAAGTATAGTGCAGCTTAATTCATTTGCTGTCTATCTCCTCATAGAAGGCGCTAGAAAGACAGTAAATTGTCACCTACTCAGCCTGCAAATTCTAATGATATCCCGGTACATGTATACTAGAAATAGCTGTACCTGATATATGGGCGGGATACTTTCTTCTCGTTTCTGTTGTACCAATTTAATCTTCTTCTTTTTTTGCTCTAAAACATATGCTGTCTACTTTTTATGTTTTATCATGAATTAAGGGTTTACCATATATATTGTATCGATATCAGACCGTATAAAGAGTTATTTACGCGGGCTTAAATATTCGCGATGTTTACCAAAATTAGAAAAATTAAATTAACACGGAATATCATTTCATGATCTAGACATATGAAGAAACTAGATTTTCGCAGTGTTTAAGCAAAAGAACCTTAAAGACCCTCGCGTATTATGTGTGAAATAGTCAAATGAATTGGCTTCATTAAAGCATATTGAACAACAACAAGTATGTGTATTGTGTAAACCAAATCAGCAACAAATACATTGGATGTGTGTAATACAATCTAACTTGTTAAAATAGAAAATCAAGAAGAAAATGTGTTTACTTTTCTAAATTAACAAAATTGAGTCGATTTACATGTTTAAGTGTGTGAACTTGATTCCATGGATATAACGTATATTTGATATCTGATGTGTCAAAGAAGTAGAAAACTTACCATCTGTTTTCCGTTTAATTTCTGCATTCTCCTTTACCTAAAGTCAGGGAACGCTGTTTGTGACGTCACAATAAAAAAAACATCAGGGCTATTGTGACGTCATAACTGACAATGAGAACTATCTGTTGTTTTCCACTAAACAATTTCAATTCAATTCAATAATTATAATGCTCATTTATAGTTACAGAGTAACTTGAAGGCAAATAACAAAACATCAAATCTACAAAGAAACTGCAATAGTGAACAATATATAAACTTACACAGAAGCCGGGCCCACACTCCTCAGTTCAAGTGACTGTTTTATATATAAGCACGAGTCAAGCATAAGTTGCATATTGTCAAAAGATAAAATATGTGTTAAAGTATTTGTAACTCTCTTATTGGTCTGTTTCAATTTATAAATGAAAAAAATGTATATTTGTCAAAGTAGAATCAAATCAACTTTCATCATGTTGTCATTTGAGTACGGTTTCCCGGTTTTACTGACAAATTAACCTCACAGACAGTATATTTAATATCGCTATCACTCACTGTTGACGGCTTTGCCACGAGTGTCCGTATTTCCTGACAAATAGATCAAGGGTTTCACAGCCCGCTCATCCCTCGATCCACGCTAATTCGTCAGATGACCATAAACTTGGAATGTATAGATACAAACTTGATAACTGTATACCGGGAATTTTTCGCTGCAGTTAAGCTCTTGCCTTCTTAATCCCCCGTAATGAGAGCAAATGTGTCACGGCCGTGAAAATAAGTACACAACATAATATACGCAGTAATTAAATGTGAAGGGCGAAAATAACAGTGAAGGCGAATATTTGACTGGGCGAAAGTTTCTCAATATACAGTATCTACGCTACATTTATACGCTCGTCATAATGTCTGCTTCCATCATACGACGTACATCGTGGATAACCCAGGATTTACCCTCACTTACGCTCCCTGCACCCCTTGAATATGCCATAGCAAAATTGAAGGCTCAATGTGCGCCACCATGTTGATGAGACAAGAAGACTATTTTTTTTTATTTTTTTTTTTTATACAAATTTTAATTCCTCAGCATTTTGATATTCTCATTTTCATAGATCTTTGACATATGCATATGCGAATATTCAGTGGTTGTTGAAGGCTGCCAGAGTTGAGGAGCCCTGGAATCAGCCCCCCGAACAATAAAGTGTCCACTCGCAGGTGGTCTTTCACTATTCGTACACCTTACATTCAATAGCTATGTTTATACATGTGTTATATATAAATATATATTTTATATAGTTATATTAAGTTTGTAAGTTGCCCCCGCGCATGCATGTATCAGCCACCCCAACATTGTATCCGTCTGAAGACTAATTAGATCCGTTGATGTACATCAACAGAATCTCGCGTAACAGTAAAAATGTACTAGTTCTGAAGTCGGGTGTCGCTTCTCTGTAATCTTCAAAGGACAGGTATCAGCCTAGCAATTGGTCAGGTTTTTTTTTTTATCTCAGACCAATCAAACAGCTATCTTGCCTTCAATTTCGCTATGACATATCCCAGTGACGCCGAGAGTGAAACTGAGCGTAACCCCTGGGTTATCGAGGATGTACGACGTACGGATGTATTACATGTATAACATATCTGCTGAGGACGTGATGAAACATGACCATAACTTGTTCGAAATAAATGACCGCCTCCTCTTCAAAACGTTTGGTTTGGGCGGAGATAGTCAAATCGTTCAAAACAAAACAAAACAAAAGCGCAAACGATTTGGTAGGCACTTCACCTAATTGTTTGTTTCTTGTTTACCTGATCATGTCCACATACTTTACATACAAGTTAAAGAAAGTGGCCTTGCCAACACTCTGGTCCCTTATACTGATTAAATACTGTTGTTGATGGGCAAACCTAAGCCCTCTTAACAAGCTTTTAACAACAACGACATCCATATATAGTTCTTTAGGATACTACATTTACAAGCAAAAGATCCCATTATTGCTTGCAATATTGTTTACCATCTGACAAAGTATCTCCTCTACTTCCATTGAGATTTCCGTCACGTGTCCAGTCGAATTTTCTTGCGAAAATGGTTGACAAAATGTGCCATGTTTTGAAAATCTACTTCGTAAACATATAAACTGGTCGTTGTCAACATTTGTTTTGATACACTGGCATAAATAGAGGAAAGGATGTTGGCATGCTACATTATACATACAGAAAATGTTAAGAGGACCACACCCGGCAGAGATATATTCAGAAATAATAAAAAACATAATATCAAATGAGACACCATGGACACCATTCTACCAATCCCCTCCCCATTACATTTTTAAAGAGGATATGGTCAGTTATTTTGACTAAATCTCCATCGTGTACTACATTTCTGATGAGCAGCACACCATAACAGTACTTTGTGACATATTTTGACATTATAGTCAATGTTGCTTTCTATGTGAAGTTGACTGCTTGAAAAGTTACGAACCGTAACTACATCAAACGCGAATACGATAAATCGTTAAATTGTGATAACTATGGTCGGTCAACAAAAGGTGAACTATTTGTGTCATGTTTTCTACACGATCGCCTCCTTTAGAGGAAATTAATGAATTATGACAGGTATATTTTAGACACATAGGCTAATTAGAAAAGGTCTCTATCTTTAATCTTCAAAACCATCAAAGTAGACATCAAATTAGATACGAAATGTTGTAAGAATATAAAATGTTTAATACCCTTGAGACAATAAGTCAGTCAGGAAGTAATACGTCATTATCGTTTTATTAATTGCATCAACATTTATATGCATATTAATTACACCAGGTGTCCACGCCGTAGTCAGATTATTAGTACATTCGCCGTACAATTTGAATAGGAAGCTTGAGAGGTTTCTACATATTTTAGTGTACATGTACATTTGTGTATAAAAATGATGCAATTTGCATTTCATGGTTATCTCTATGAAACATTCACATGAACGTATACCTGACTTATTTTATGATTAACATACAAAGGTGTGCCTTGTTATGTGTTCTAATTAGTTTGTTACTTACAAAATAACAATCAGCTTAGGTACGGCGTTTTGATCATAAAAAAGTGTTCCCTTTGTTCTCTCCCTGAAGGATTTCACCGATGAGTGAACTCCAAATCAGAAAAAAAAAGTAAAACGTGTGTTTCTTAGAAATCCTGATACTAAACTAAATAAGTGAATTAATTTAAAGAGAATGAACGGAAATGCATGCAACAATTTCGTTTTCTTGACTATTAGAAAAATAAATAATAAATCAATTCAAACACACAAATTGTCCGTGTTGTGTTTTGAAGAAATTGAAAAAAAATATGATAATGTTTCACTGTTTTTATAAAACTGAAAAAAGTATCGTTGTGCTACAAAGAAACAAACAAAAAGAAGCGAGTTTATTTTGTTTCACATACAAAACAAATCGTATTGGCACCATGGTAAATGTGTTAAAATAAAACTCATTAAAAGGTATCAACACTCAATGAAAAATTGTGTTAAGTAGCGTAGATACTTACCAAGCTGACAACAGGAACACAGGATATCATTACGCTAAATCGTTAGCCAAGCTGACAACAGGAACACAGGACATCATTACGCTAAATCGCTAACCAAGCTGACAACAGGAACACAGGACATACTTACGCTAAATCGCTAACAAAGCGGACAACAGGAACACAGGACATCATTACGCTAAATCGCTAACCAAGCTAACAACAGGAGCACAGGACATCATTACGCTAAATCGCTAACCAAGCTGACAACAGGAACACAGGACATCATTACGCTACATCGCTCCAATCAGTTAGCATTCATCAAGTCCTTATCTATCAGGTAGACTGTCGTTTTATTTTTAATGTCATGTTGGTGTTTCCTTCCTTATTTTCCCCAATTGAAAACCATGAAGGTCAGTGTTATTCTATTACCTGACATTGTATTCACCTTACTGTTTCTTTGTCCTGTCTATTTTGCTTAGCACATATAAATTCACCATCCAGTTTAGGGTCTGTCATCATTTGTAAGTGGAGCAAAGTTTTTTTTACCATTGATGCAAAAGAGCCGTCAACCGAAGTTATGCAACCCTGTCGTGTTACTTATCCATTCATGTAACCAAAATGTGAGTGAGAATTGGCTAAACAGGTAAACGCATCTTGTTAAGTAGCAGAATTAACATTTAATCATAGTAGGTTATCAAATTATGTTTAACTCACAATTTCAGTGAATACAATGCACGAAGTGAGGAAAACCACGCACAAAACACATGTACCAGAAAATGATGGCCTCGCCTTCAAGGATCTAATTTAGAAATGAGAAATTATTTCATTTTCATACAAATCCATGCATCCGAATACTGTTAGTTGCGAGGGTAAAACATGAGAAAAATCCTATTTTGATTTTAGAAAATAATAGTGAAAATATTTCGTTTCTTATATGAAAAGAAATCTGTATTACAACTTTGATATTGATGTGATGTGTAAACAAGCCGACAACAATAGCATAAGACCTCATTATGTTAAATCGCTGTCATTAGTGAGCATACATCAAGCCTTTATCTGTGATCGTTTTATTGATGGTGTTGTTGTTTTCTTTCTTATTTTTCTCAAAATCAAAACCATGAAGGTCAGTGGTAGTTTATTAATTAAGATCGAATTCACCTGCCCTACCTGTTTCGTTTATCATCTATTTATCATTATCACATATTTTATCACTGGAAAAACTACATTCCTGAATAGTTTTACGAGCCTGTTTTCGATGCCATATATTGTGTCATAAAAACATGTTATGCATTTTTTTTATTTGTTTGTTTGTTTGTTTGTAAATGAATGCTTAATTAAAATATTGCAAGGGTACACAGTAAAACAATCAATATAATGTTCTTTGTTCCATTTGCCACCGCATGTACAGCAAACCTATCTCAAGGTTCCTGTTCAATTTTCCTTAGAATTCAATTTTATCAGCATTTTTTGGAAACTTTTTATCAGACGATGTGATTGTCAAAAAGCTGAACAGGCCATTTTCTGATTTATTGATAATGTGTTGTCAATCCCCACTACCCTGTGTGTATATGTCGCAAATGGTTCGACATTCACAAGATAGCTCCGAATATCACGATTCCTTTAAAAGGACATCACGCGAAGAGCCATATATTGTTTTTTAATTGTTCGGAAAAGCCCTGTTAAAAATAGCGCCAATAATGTCACGTGACGATTTAAATCGCGGCAGTAAACACAGGTGGTCTGACCGAGATGCAAAGTTGCCAAAGGGGCCCCAGGGTGGGACCGTCAGGCACCTGCAATTTCTTTACCGCACTATGAAATCAAGGAATATGATTTCTAAGTCCGTGTTGAAACTTATTGAATCCCCTTAGCAGTAAATATTCATCATCAGAAGTTAATTGCACACATGCCAATATTCAAAATTTAAATGAAGAAATGTTTATTGGCATGTCGGTATTATTTATAGACACCAGGAAAAATGTGACCGGTACAAATGGGTACGGGGCTAAACACCTACCCTTAAAGGAATACTCACGAGACAAATAGCCTTTATCGAAGGCTTTCATAAAGTATATATATGCATTGACAAGTATAAAAAATAAAAAAAAGTTTGCGATTTTTTTTATTACAACTCAATGTCTTTGGCCCCTTTTTCTATACCATACATATATATATTCATGTATACTCTCTTTCCCACTTTCACTGTCTTCATACGTTAGTAAGTCATATTAGCCATCACATGCAATTAACATTTCTGGTAAAACCACTACGTACGTGTACATGTAGAATATGCGTCAGATATGGAACGTGTTGAGATACTTGATAATTATATTCTTTAATACTTTACAGAGATTAAAGCATGCTTGTATGTTGAGATAACTTTTCTTTAATCAGTTCCATTTGTCCGAAACAGAAGCCGTAGTTATCGGTAGCACGCGCCATTTTTACAATGTAAACAAATGATTTTTTCCCGTTTTCAATGCGTATTCCGATTCTATCTGAAGTAGAAAATAAATTATTTAAAGACAAAAGTTTTTGCATGATCATATATTCTAAGTCATCATCATGTGAAAACATGAACTGTTGAAACATTTCGATTAAAAAGTATTTTTGCCATGCGATCCTATTTACTATAAGCACGGACTTGGATAGCAATCTTATTCTGTGCTATAAGTACGCTCTCCTTCCTCAGGTATTCATCTTGAACCGTCATTTTGATATATTTAAATTTTGCATGTGAATAAAATGAAATTGTTTACTTCAACAATATAATCAAATCATACCGTTTTACTGAACACGGGAATATTGTAAATTGTGTAAATCCAATAGCGCACGTATCTCATGTGACCCAGAGGTACTATACAACAGTTATCCCTTGGAGGGTCCCATATCAAAATCAAACTAACCAGTCACTTATCCCTTCCTTTCGCATAAACTACTGTATATAGAAACGCAAAGTAAACTCTCTCCGAAACATGCCCATTAACATAACAAAATAAGTTCATCTGTGTTCCAACTTACACAAAGATACTAGCGAGGTTAATATTTTTAGATACTTATTCATAACATAAACAGCATTTCTACAGATTCCATTTCAGCTTTATACAGGTGTTTCTGACTGTAAATTGAGAGATATATATCATAAATAATAAGGGTGTATACCTTTTTATGATATATATATCGCAATTAACAGTCAGAATTTTAAACACCTTTGCTTTATACCAGTTATCCGGAAGAATACATGCACTGTACTAACTGCTAGGGCAGTTATTTTCGCCTTTGAATACTTCCCACCTGCAATAATGCCTCCGTAATGTAATCCTTGCGCTATCTTTTGACCATTTGGCAACTTTTCGCTTCGTAGCTGACGCAGTTACGGGTTTCACTCGCTGACACTTTCCACGAAAAATTCATGTTATTTACGATGAAATGGCGTGTTGTATGCATACGTTATTAGATGTGACGCGAACAACTACAGAACAAACTCTGACCAGACAGGATAAGGTATCTCCTCTTCTATTAGTAATTACACATGTTTATGAATACGTATCTCTTGTGAGCAGGTATTGATAGTAACGTCATTAGTTTGTGTGAGAAAATTACGTCGTTTTCCAAAAAAAAAATGACCTTACTCTCACAAACAAATGACGTAACAATCAGTACCTGCTCACAAGAGCAGATAACTCTGCATTACAAAAACATGGAATTACTGAACTTAGAGTTGGGATGCTGTGGTGGATATATCATCCATTCTACAAGACTGGTGATGAAACGACGCTTTTCATTGGCAAAACACAATAATCATACGATAATTGAACATTCTCACATGCGTTCTTTTACCAATAAACCATGAACTTAGTTTTTTCTAAACATCTTCCAGTTGATATGTATTGACAGTAAAGACATTTGGCAAGAAAATATATATTGGAGAAACTGGAAGGCGATAAAGGGCCAACTTAATGAAAAACAGAAAGATAGTCATTCCAGATGGAAAGAATGTTTCTCCGGTCGGAAAGGAAACATTCGGAAACCCATATTAATAAGTCAATGATCACAGGTCATGCTACACATTAATATTCACAATTGCCACTGTTTCTGAATCGATTACCTAATTGTGGGCAAGTCTGTTTTTTCCCAATAACTTGAGTGTAGAACGTGACCCAGTTCACCGCGTATGAATATATGTAAATATTGGCAGTCTTTTCCCGCAAACCTCGTATCAATGTTTACAAACAAACGCTAGCATTTAGACTACCGTGCGTTCGAGACACCAAATGATGTCGGATTCGAGACAAGACAGATCATGTTCATGACCGGTCATAAATCTGAAGCTAGTGTCCGAAGCTACAGTCGCGATTGTTCGTCTGTACAAAAACGCCCCACCAGCTCCACTGTCGCATCTATGAGTGTCGGCCGCCATGACACAGAAACGATGGCTATCGTTCCTAGAAATGTAGGTCAAAAACAGCCACTCGGCCGACAAACGATTTATCCATATCATACAGTGTACATGTCATCTGTACAAACCTCTGGTTTGCTTACAAACAGCAATTTCAATAACTGCACATTCAACTTCCACCAGGCCTAGGCTAGTCACTATCGCTCGACGACATGGTAGCACTCTCTATTTCCCGCCTTTGGGCGCATTACTTTTAAACGATGGACGTCCGCGGTCATTGGTATTTTGCACCAGTACCTCAGTTTCATATTAATATAAGATTATTTATTCCATTATCTACTAATACAATTATGAAGATATTGTATGAAATAAAATATGTGAATACAAAAATTGAAACGGAGGAACTTTTTTCATGTGTTGTCGCGGATAAAGTGGGTGGGGTTTAGCTGTCTGTCAACTGCTTTTGCAAATGGCTGTTTCGCATGGATTAACATGACGTCAAAATAATTTTGAACGCAGATTACACAAGGTAAATGTTTGTATCCGACTCTTTTAATGATGTTATCGTTAAAAGATAATATTGTAAATATAAGGATTAATCTTTTATTTTGTTTAGTTTATGAGATAATAAATCCAATGGAGCAGTCGGTAAATTGTTCGTAAACGCTTCTCATATCTCATAAACGAAACAAAATAAAAGGTTAATCCTTAAATAACATTTAATTATGTGGAATAACAGCATAGTTAGAACACGTAGAGAAATCTGTTAAAGCAGAAGAGAAAGGAAACCACCTAGATAAACCGCATCGGGCCAGTTCTGAAATGAGATGAGAGGGCGCATGGAGTCTCGCACATCTATGACCAGGTATAAAAACGTGTACCAGTGTCGATTTGTCGAATTGAGCGTCAGTTTTTAAATGTATAACAAATAAATAAATCGACGGTAATTCGATTGCTGCCAACTCTAGTACATTCGCCTGATAATAATGACAGATTACATATAGTATTAGTCATCGAAATGACACAAATAAACATTAACTTGTTGTGCTATGTGAGCTTCTACATAAATTTCGCACGAGCGAATCGCATCCAAATGGCAATCTCGTATAGCAAGTGTAATAAGCTTAACATGATCCTTGGCTGCAGCAGCAGAAAATAATGAAATAAACTATGACATCGGTTAACTGGTGAAATGAAAACGAGGCATTACGTGAAAATATGCTTGTGCGGGCAAAACAAATGCCCTGTCACTTTAAAGCATTTTTAAATTCGTTTTCCTGTGACAAAATAAATTTAATAATCATGTGATTGTTTATACAACTAGGATTCGAAAAATATGGGGAAACTTATGAACTCAGACTTCATTATATATTCCACCATTGTATACGCATATATATTTTGATTATCCCTTAAATAACAGAGATATCTATATCGTCCTCAAAGCAAATTGATATACTGTACAAGTGGAAAATTTTGAGGTGTAGTATTGACTGCGATTTTTGCGTTGAGTAAATCAATGCAAAACTATCCACATGCGAGTAAATAACACACGCGCGAATTCCACTTTGACAGTATTATTAAGATGACATAAATGACAGAAAGAATCAAATCATCAGTACGTCATCAAACCTTTTATTAGAAAACAAATTAATAACATTATACTTATGAAAGAGATTGGATGAAACATCACAATGCATATAAAGTCATGACCGCCACTGTGTTAAGTTAGGCGACAAGTGTTGTTTTAACAATCCATGATCAAGAAATGTTTAAACACAATTCCCCTGCAAATTCTATTGAACTCATAATGAATTTATGATGGTGAAACATGTGTTAGTGTGGCGTTCCTGAGAATCCAAATAAACGGTAAACACAGTTTACAGTATACAAAGTTACAAATTTTACGAAATCAAAATCCGAAATCGAATCCAAGCATCATCGCCATCATCATGTCGTTTGTCATAGCGTTGTTGTTGTTGTTGACGTTGTTGTTATTGACGACTTGGTTGTTACTGGAGGCGACATTATAGTCAGGGCCGTTATTGTAATTCAAGTCGTTAAAAAGCCAGTCGAAAATATCGTAGGGTGGTGGCTGGGGCATCTGAGCGGGCTGACTGGCTGTCGTCGGCATGCCACTTGGTGCTGTGATGGGTACCACAATCCCACCAGCTCCTCCGGTTCCTCCGAGTGACGGAGATGTTTGAGCTGGTCTCATCTCAGGATTGCCCTGGCCTGTAATAAAGAGTGAAAAACACATACATACATTAAACTTAATATTCTCATGAATTAATTCGGAAATTTAGGAGAGAACTTATTTAGACCTAGCCTGCTGCTCCATTTAATATAACATTAATAGTATTAAAATGAAAATAAATTCACAATTTCACACTAATATGATGATATATTACACTGTATAACAAAATATGACATCTTGATATATTATATTCACAACGGACTATTTTTCTAGTCGTTCTGTGTAACTCCGGTCGATATTTAGTAGATTTGATAATATAGATATATTTAATAGGACGAGAAATAGTGATAAAGATAGTGCCGTCGCTCGGGCTCGAACCCGCGACCCTTAGATCTCCAGCCCGATGCTCTAACGCTGAGCTAAAGTGAAATTTCTTACCGCTGTCGCTTGTAAGGCGACCTAATCAATGCACTTCTTTTACATATATATAAAAGAGATGAGTCTGATAAACAAGGCTACGTTACTGTTTATACAGAAACCTCATTAAACAAACATAGTTAATTGTAGATTTTGTAAACCAAATTAGACAAATCAAACACTTAAATCAATCTAAACCCTGTATTTGGAAGAGTCAGTTTTTAGACAGAAGGTGCTATAATAACGTTTGCAAAAGGAAAACGTTGTTATTTCTTAATATTTACATTCTGTATGCTTAGACCCATTGACAAAAATTACATTCATAAATGCATAACACAGGTGTTCATAGAATCTCAGCACGTGGGAACTGATAGTAACCTGATCACACTGCGTAGTAATACACTACAAAAACTACTCACTCGGAACGACCGACCTAGATGCTTAATTCTTACATCTTAAAATATTATTGAACTGTGCTTTGTGAAATATCCACGTATTCACGTGTCCTGTGCTACAAATAAACATTGAATATGGAACTACATTTTGTTGTGTTATTGTTGTTGACGGTTGCTAAGATCTCTCACGATAGTGTCACATTTCCCCGCGAAAAAACATTGTTCTCGCCACTGCGTTGCACCCGTGTATAAGCAGGAACAAACCCTGTTTATTTGTTTTATTCGTTGTTATATCGATCCACTGATTCATTCAATATGTCCATAAACCCATTGTTGTTATGACCTCATAAATGTTGAAAAAAATAAAAATCATTCCTTAAATGCAAGCATTTGTTTGTATGACATGAAAAAAATGAAATAAACTTTGGTTTAAACTAATGCAAGCATTTAATGAACTGCTCACAGAACGTTTTGCGGTGTACTCAACCAAGTAAAACAATCTAGTTAGAAATAGAAAGTTACGGAAAATCATTCCACGATAACAAAATAAAAGTATTACAACAGCAAAACAGGTTAATGAATATAAGATGAAATCCTCTATTATTTTGCCCATAATGTTAAAAATATATGAAGCAATTTTGAAATTATAATATGACAAAGCGCTGCCCAGTTCCTTTCGAATAATGAACATTACAAATATACTGCTAAATAAATGAAATTGTTAAATATTATACATACAGTATTTCTGAAATATAAACTGAAAGATGTATTTTCGATAAAAGTCATAAAGATCACAATCTATAAAAACTCACTTTGGGGTAGAATGTCAGTTTTTAGCTGAACCAAAAGTGTTATCAGTTCAAAAGATTTTTGTTTGTTTGAGAGGAAAACTCGTTTTTGTCTGTCAATGATTAGGTTCAGTCTGCCAATGAATAATTATACAGAAAAAAACTCCATTTCGGTACTCCTCACAATGATACTTACAAGGCAATAGCAAATACTGTTACATGTAGGTAGCTCCTAAAACCAAAGTTTGTCGCAACTATCATATCAATTAAACAATATTCCTCCTTATACAAAAGGTTTGGAAATTTAACAATAACGTGTAAAACCTCATAAATACGAAATTCAAATTTGATATAGGCTGATGGAATAAGGTTAAATGTGCACAGACATTGAGTTACATATACACTCACATGTCAGTATTTCTTACCTTCAACAAATGAGAGTGCCACAAGGGCGAGAACTACAGTAAACACAGTTTGGATCATGGTGGAGACGTGATGAAGTCGGCGGTCCGGTTCGGTATGATAGGTGTTTAATGTGACGGTGTATCTTAAACACACGTGAACTGTTCAGCTGGAAAGGTGAAAATAAATACTGGTCACGCATTATAAACAAGAATGCACATCAAAGTGTGACATTTTGTAGCCGTAAAGTTAATTTAACACAGGTAGGTATAACTGACAGCACGGCCATACTAAACCGGACATACGTTGACCCAAATCGCCTTGATAGATAACTCACATCTTTATTAAAGTCACTTGACATGCGACAGAAAGGTGAAATTAAGCATGCGTGTAATTATTAGAGTATATACAAATATGTGGCGAAAAAAGCATGAGATGCGGCTTGTTGCTTTTTGTATTTGAAAGTTTAATGGACGCAATGCTTTGTTGATAGGAACAAATATACATCTGCGGTTGTATTTCTTCGTTTCTGTCTAGGTCAAGTTCGTGAAAGTATGTGTGCTCCTCTTTCGTTATTCCATTCAGTGTAGTGTATTTTGTTTGGACGGTTTTTTAAATTATGCATATCCTCTGGCCAATTTATGCCTTTGTTATCCTGGAAAGGTAATTTTACACAAGGACTGTTGAAGGCATGAACATATTACGCAGATAATTATACCAGATTTGCTCTTGAATAGCTAGCATTTCAAGAACTCTTGGCATCTCGATTTTCCTAACCATCCTGGCAAAAAAGATCGAAAATGTTATATTTTAAATATAGAATATTAAAATTTGAACTCTACTGTATGGCAAAAGATTGGACATAAGGCATCAACAATGCGTTCCCACTGGTATCTGTCGTTGGCAACGTGTTATTCTTCGCCCCATGACAGCCCCATCTCTTTCGATCTGGATGATTCGAACATAGTGGGACCATTCCACGCACCAACACGCAATGTAGCCGTTTTGTTGGTTCAAGTCTACTGATGGGCTAGTTGGTTGAATTGCATTTATTAATGTTTCTGCATGCAACGGAAGTGTTTTCACATGATGGGGATGTTAGCCCCAAGCCCAACCCTCCTCCTTTACCCGGGCCGGCTGGGACCGGCAGAACCCCCATAAGGCGATTCTGTCGGAGTTAGAAAAAGTTACGGCAAATATATAGGGGGGGGGGGGGATCTTTAAATTTCATTTATAAACAACAATGGGCTTACTTGGACTACTTTTACAGATTTGTTTAGCCAGATTATTCGTGTCGACAATGCTAATCCGTTTTGACAACTTTTACACAAGATTGAAATATAACAATATGGCCAAATATTAGCATGAAATGACAATGAACATGTTTGTCACACATGTTGCATTCTTATATCCTGGAGGTAAATAAGGGTCCATGCAAATACGGCATTATACATCATACTTACATTCCTATCCCATTGTAATAAAAGTACAAATTACAAAATACGAACACTGTATTGATTAGCTATAAAGAGGGTGAAAGAACAATAGTTTTGAAAAAAAGGCGAGTATATACAATAAAGAGATTGAATGACAAAAATAGCATTGGTCCTTAAAAGAAGTGTTTGTCAAAGCGTTATCTCAGATAAGGAAATTAAATAATTTGGAAAATTTGTTTATTATTTTTATCTGGAATAATTCATATCTCATATATACAATAGCGCGAGGCGTGTTCCATGCAGGTGTTAAGCTTGTTAGCAAGAAAAATGATGGTGGATTTGTGTTATGTTAGTGAGACACGTTCTGTGATGTCATGGTGATGTAAGATGACAGCAAGAAGAAGGTCGGCGTATTGTATTTTGTTACAGAATTACAGCATACAGACATATTTCATAAAATGCGTGATGTTTATGTAAACAGATGGTCACGACCAGGAAAAGACTTAATACAAAAGTAGGGTCAGCATAAAGACACAAATTTGAACTCAGAACGTCGGCATATCAACACAAGTTGTAAGACATTAGATAACCACACGTGAAAAAAAATGGCGGCACCAGTTGCAAGGAAATGGTTGTTATACACCACATGAGGCACCCTTCATGCAGTCCTCTGTCATTAAATAGCAAAGTTTGTCAGTCACCTAGTAACTAAGACACAGCAAACATGACTTTGATTGTGCCAAACATCGATATCCCCTTGTTTGAAATCAGGATATGACCTCACTGTATATCTGGTTGAAAATCATGGTTAGGCTAATTCCATGTAGGCAAGAGTAGGGCAGTCCTGATACCACAAAAGTCTATTCTTGTTAAAGGGAGAAAGGTACCCCTAACATAGTTCATTATAGATGCGATGCTAAGGTTGGATAAGATATTGATATCAATTTACCTAACGCATTATAAAAATTCTAGTACATAATGCCAACTAATAATAATATATCCGTTGTATTTATCTTAGATTCCTACAAAAAAATATTCTTGATCTGTCGTCATGCATTTTTCTTTCGCGGCCACTCTCCTATGATTATAGTGCTGTCCTCTGCGCGTATCGCTTTCAATATTATCGGAAAACATATTGTCATCGCATTCTTCAACGATATTGAATTCTACCTAAATCAAATTCATGTTTTATTATGTTCTTTGACTTCACCTGTGTTATTAATTTGACATGAGTATTCTTATGTAGGGGTCGTGCAATACGCTCTGTTAAATTTTGGTTTTCTAAGCCAGCATTTGTGTCTGAATAAATTTATTTTGTATAACCTGTTTTATTTTGGATTTCGGGATGGACAGTACCATTCGTTCCTACGGTAACCCGAAGATTCACGTTGTGAAGTTGTTTTGCCTTATCTCGTTCCACATTCTGTGAGGTTATTACCTATTCTGATATATCGTATTGTTTCCGAGTGGGGCCAGGAAAAATATGTTTTAAGTCAATTTATCTTTGTTTTCCTATTCCTTATGGTTATTCTTTTGTCCTTGTTCTCTGTGCTGTAGAAAATCCCTCCGTAAGAATTGGAGTATAGGTTATGATGCAATGTTATGCTACGTTATGTTCAAATTGTAAATTTAACCCTCTCGTCACTGTAGACAATAATGGTCTTATCCAAATCAATACATGGACGCGTTCACTTATGTTACTTAGGGGTGAAACGGTTAATACTGTTCTTTTACGAAATATTATTATATAGTAAACTTAAATATGCTTTGTTTTTATGGAATTCTGTTTTATTTCGGGTAGGTACGATTCGAATAAATGAAATGATATAATGTATACTACTGCTCATATGAGTAATTTTCGTAATGTTATTCCAATAATGCTATACAAAATTACATATTTCATAAGATAATGATTTTCTCCTTTGGCTAAATACGGTTCCCTTTGCAATGAAATTTCACCAAATAGATTCTACTGTGAGTGTCAACGCTAATATCGCATGGTAATTTGTGGGGAAAAGTACGGTGAACTTTCCCCCTGATTGCATATAATCTATGCAGATGACGTGATAAACAAACACAATGGGATATGCTAATAAGATGAAGTACGATTGTCCGTGCGATCAATCATGGAGGTCAATTCGAAGGTTAACACACCAAGGTCGATTTGGAGGTTAATACACTTCCGTACATATTTAAAGATGTTTAAAAAGTTGTATTGTAATGAAAAAAATAATCCCACATGATTGCAAATGATGTTTATTGTAATAGTAGTTGACTAAGCTCTGGATATTTACAGGTATAACTTGACTATTCGGGATTTACATGACTGTACTTTCCCATGATGCCCAGTTATGTTTTATGTACACTATATAGGGGCGGTATTGACTTAATATCGACCTATACTGTCTTGTTCCTTTATGATAATTTAGAATGACAACACGGAGGCAATGGTGGACTCTAGAGACTTTTTGATAAGGAGTTGTCAATTTAGAACACTCCCTTTTTTAAGTTGACAAAATGAGGGAGAGTGGAAATACAGGATTTTAGATAAAAGTATCATTGGCTGAAGAGTTTTTGTAGCACTGAACATTGTATACCGAGATATTTTCGCTGCAGTTAAATTTTCGCCGTTTTTCGCCTTTAGTACTGAAGGCGAGTTTATCATTACAGCTAACGTTAGTTACCAATCTAATAAGTATAGTAATCAAATCTTAAAATTAACACTAGATAAATATGGAATTACCCAACGTAGATGGAAAGTTTCCTGGCATACAGTTCGCCTCTGGATCCGCCATTTCAGGGTTGACGACAATTCCTATCATCAAAGGTTAGCTCCTGTAACGTATTATCTAGTGAAGTGAAGTATAGAGGTTGATAATTAACAAATGTTTCACACAAGCGGGACCTGGTACTGTGAGGTCTGACTCGTACGTTACAATGATAAAGTAGGCCTCGCGACATGTATCGTCATTAGTCATCTCAACGGCAGTTTCGGGATGAGGAAAATGTTTATACATTTTTTATATATACGTGGTGAAAATGTAATACAGTGTAATTGAAAGTAGCATTTGCCGGACCACAATTAAACAATATAGTGTAGAGAACCAAACAATGCCGGGTACTTTATATATTTTTCTTGCTTGGTAAAGACTCTGAATCAGTAACATGATATGCAATATTTAAAATATTTCCAAATTTAAAAAATTGCAAAAGAGCAATAATTCAGATCAGACCAAACCTGTGTTTAATTAATTCGAAATGTAACACGGCCCATGATTGGTCAATCGATACAATTTGTGATAGTATAATCTCGATATACTTGTCAGAAATGATGTTCTGGAGTAAAACAGATTGATGGTTTCGGTTTAAAATTCTACAATTACGAAGACCAAACTGTGTTACAGGGTAAACAACAGGAGAAAACATGTCACCTGAGATACTTGCTGCTGCTTTTTTCTCTCTTTCCTAGACCTCGTCAGTTTATAAAACTGTATGGAGGAAACATTGTAAGATATTCTCTGAAAACGAACTTTTTCATTCGCATAAATGAATATATATTCCTTTCCACAGTTATACAGCTTTTAAAAACCAACAATGGTGTTTCAAAGCAACTTCCACTTGCTAGATGAATGAAATAATCTTCTTTCCCAACCTTACTTAAGAGAATCAATAAAAGGATGTACATCAATCATCTTTGACCCCCCATCAATATAGGTGGGTTAGGCAAAGTAATAAACAATGATTTAATAACATTAATCTTAACTAATGGAGTCAATCTCCTTCTATTCCATGTATTAATAAGGGCTTTGCGGTTTACAATTTTCTTATCGAAGTTCATTTTAGGAATTTGATCCAAGTCAACAGAAAAATGTATCCCTAGGAAAGTGAAGTTATGTCCTACGACTGCAGATAACTTCTGGCAATAAAGTCTCTCCACTATATTCCAAACTCCCTATCCATAACACTTGTGTTTTGTAGGTATGATTTTTTAGACCATATATATTTGCATAATTATCTAGGTCAAAGATACACTCTCTCATCGACTCTTTTGACCCCTCCAATATCAAACTTGTGTGATCTGCATACTGTATATTTAAAATTGGTGAATTTTCAACAGTGATTCCTCTGATGATTTTGGGTTGTTTTTTATTTTTGCTGCTAGAACTTCAGCACATAGAACAAATATATTAGGTGCAATTGGATTCCCTTGACGACATCCACGTTGATTCTTGATATTTTTCGACATTTTCCAGAAGATGTATACCTATATAATGAAGGGATATAAAAATGAAATTAGCATTGATGAATTGATATTAACCATTGAATAAAACTAGCATTATCCTAAAAAGTATTATAGATGACGGGAAAGAATAAATAAAAGATGGAAAACATTGTTTTCTTTTCTGTTTTTCTCTTGAACTAGCATTCAGATAATAAAACACATGAAACAAAAGGAGAAATTACAATGAATATATAGTGGATTTGTTCTTGATAAATCATTTATCTGAAAAATACACTAAAACTGTCGTGAGCGCGACAAAAATTTGCGACATAAAATTTTCATAGCAAAACCAATTGGCGACACAGATGTTTTCCTTCATGTGAGACTTGATATTCCTCGTATAATACTTAAATTACATTAGACAGACTACTTGTCCATAGTGAGATTTATGATATAATGATATTGACGATTTAAACTGGTTTCTAATAGTTTACAAGTCGTATGCCAAAGATGAAACTGATTTCTTACCTGACTTTACAACAGGTACATTATTTTGAGGAAATAATGACAGAAAAACTGCTACAAGTTATGAGTGCAAGTTCTTTTCTTTGGTACGTCCACATTCATAAAGAGGCAACAATCCTTAAACGAAACGAGCACAGTGCAACGTTAAATCCTGTTGTGATGCCTATACATTGTTGTGGTGTATGAGGATTGTGCATCAAGACGTATGTTCACCTCATGTGTCAGCATGTCACTGACCTCGGGTTGTACATGTATGTTATAACACCCTCTATATTCCAGGGGTTACACTTACTATCGCTCTCTGCAACCCTGGACTGTGTCATAGTAACGTTGAAGGCACGTGGCTAGCATTGGTCTCGGGTAAAAAAAAACTAGGCTAATACCTGTCCTGGTAAGACACGTGGCTATCTCGGAAAATTTTCCCTGTGTCTACTGTTTTTTGGAGAGTAAAAGAAATCAAAATTGATTAAAATGGTAAAAATCATTTTTTTTATATATTCCTACTTTTTTCGTTGGTGTCTCCCAGGGCAACCGCCTTTATAACGTTTATGATGATAACGTTTGACTTATCATGTTGGTTTTTCCCGCAAGACGTTGTCTTTTCAGCTGTCAATAAAAAAAGCAATGAAGATGCACGATAAATATGTGTTTTGTCATGCAATTTCTGTCATAAATTGAATGGATTAGGTCAACACACGGTATTTGATATAAGATGACGCCAACAAAACCCACAGGTTATTTCTGCAAATATCACATTTCGAAGTTTGTGTTATTAGTTTCTTATTCCGATAAGGATGAACAAAATCATCGCAAAAGATTGATTTAAGTATTTATTTTGTTATTATGATTTTACGTATCACTATCAAAAACAAATTATGAATTCTATTGCATTTAGTTTGATTTTAAACCGTAGATTGATTGGACTATTTGTTCTTGTGTGTTGATGCTAGCGATGCCTGTTATATCTATTTTGCCTCCAGTAGATGTACATGTGGTACATGTGTAATTTGCGTTGCTAACATGTTTTTAACAATACTTGTTAACTAGCTACACCATCCTCCAAACTCCAGGGGTTACGCTCTCTTCCACTTTCTGCACCCCTGGATATCGTGACAAAATCGAAGTATGTGCCACCTTGTGGATGAGACGAGAAGACTAGTTTAATCCTTTGGTGTACATCGAAAGAATCTCGCGGTCACGTAACGGTAAAATTGTCTGTCTTTAAAGTCTTGTGTCAGTTTTCTAGCTATGTAATCTTCAAATGACAGGTATCAGCCTAGTGATTGGTCAGGGTTTTCTTTACCTGATACCAATCAAATAGCTAGCATCGTGCCTTCAATTTTGCTATGACATGTTTCAATGGTGCAATGGGCGTAACCCCTGGAGTATCGAGTATGTTTTATCAGTGTCGCGATCGGTTGTATACAAAATGTATCTTCATGTTGAATTGGTTACAACAAATGTATTTATTATAGTCACGGTATACCGGCATGTATGTAGTGCAGGTAGTACAGGTGTACTAGTGTCCGGATATGAGGCCAAGGTGACACAGGTAGCCGCGTGAGGCGGGACGGGTAACGTGTAACTGCACGAGTTACAGGTGCGACACGGGTGTCTATAGAGTATTAAAGGTGGTTTGAGGGTAACATAGTCATTCGAGTCTTGACGGTTCATCAACTCACTTCAAGAAATTATATTTTCTTTTGTTAAATCATAGAATTATGAAATTTCCCCGTTTTCCTTGAGACAGGCATGGATTTCAGGGATGATGCCGGGAAGAGAATTCCTAGAGTCGGGCCAGGATCCGGATTCAGGAGGGATGGAGAAGGGAGAATGGAAGAATGATCGGGCACGTGCCCTTGTATTTCATGTATACATTTTTCCTGTAATAAAATAATTGACCGTCGAAGGCCACTCCCATACATAGGTGTTGAGTTTTATATGATAAATGCTTTATGTTCGGTTGAACGTAGTGAATTAGAATCATAAGTGTTAATTCACACGCTATCTTTGCATATACTTATGTAGCACGTTCAACGTTTTTCAAACCATGACCACGTCACTGTAAGCTTGATTATATTAAAACAAAACAAAATCGAATTGCTGTTTGTTTTATCTAAAGAACTCGTTTAAGATGATAACAGTTATGGAAATATTACAGAGTCCATATGGCATGTAATGAACCATTAAGCTAGCAGAAGTATTGACAACTGGTTTAATGGTGTGTAGACGGTACTTGATAAACAAATCATTAATACACGTTTGGGCATACTTTATACAAAATTAACACAGCGGTCATAATAGTCCGACAATAAGCCTTTGGTAGCTGATGGAATCGTAATACTCTCATGACCCCCTCTTGTACACTAATGAAGCTAATAACACAGTTTACTATTTTTATTCGTTTATTTTGGTCGGTGTTTTATTGAACGTCCTCGTGACAGCCAATTTCATTTCAGTAATAATTACCATAACTTTAGTATGCATATACAATACCTACACCCATCTTTGTAGCCCAAAAACAAAAGATTCAAATATCCCTACCTCCCTACCGTGACGTAACCTCTATCTCGATGACAGAGCCACGGAGTGATCTCCCTTCCTCTTCCTTTTATGGCGCCTGCTGCATGCTGACGCACGGAGCTTGCTCCAATTCAAAACATTGTTTTGTCGGTTTGGTTTGAGTGTCAACTCATATTTTTGCGCAGTTTGTGTGCCTTATACCCATCTGCCTTTATTGATATAACTAATTGTTGTTGAAAATTATTTTTGTGCCTTTTACGGCCGGTTATTTTACTCCACGTGTGCCGGTGGTGTGCCACGGTCCGCCATTATCGTGGGTTAATTTCCGACCTCTGTTTATTTCGGTGACGGTTGTTTGTTTCGGCAAACGTTATTTATTTTAACCGTTTTCTGATTTATATTACGGGTGAAATTCTTTCTACGTTGCGTACTTTGTACTATCGTATTTTAACCTTATTTTCCCGTTTTATCTGCTTGTAAATTTTTTGTTTACGTTCGCTTTGGAGGGTATGTCTCGGTCGGGACAGCGACGAGGTAGTGCTCATGGGTGTTCCCATTTCTTTGTGGAACGGGACCCTCATGATGCCTGTCCCAGGTGTCGTCCTTGCAGTGAGGTTTCGCCTTGTGAACTTTGTTCACAGTCAAAATCTCAGGGCAAGGACTTCATTGTTCCAAAGCTACCCTCAACTTACCGTAAGACAGATTCGTCTGTTTCTTCCGGTAAGCGAGGGAAGCAGAGAGGTAGGGGTCGTGCCACCAGCTCTCTGGGGTCTGGTGGTACTGTCTCTGTTCCTGTCTCGGGGGGTCTTGCTTCGGCAAGTCCCTCTCGTGAGCAGGGGGTGGCCCTTCCTGTCCAGGAACTCCCTGGAGTAGGGGAGGGGCAGCCTGACCCTGGCTTGGCACAGCCAAGGGTCGAATTGGCCGGGAACGCCCGTAAGCTTTCGCGCTTGCCTTCGGGTAGGGACTACCGGCCGCCGGTCACTGACTCTGTCAGTGATCCCGGCATTCCAGGTGGTGCTGTCGTTGGGGACAGTCTTGGTGCCGGGCCTGTTCTTTCGGGTTCAGGTCCTGGTGTGACAACAGACTTTCTTTCGGGATTGTCTGTGTCTACCGGGATTAGTGACGCGCAGCTCACTAATCCCGGCATCAATGCTGGTCAGGCATACCCTCCCGGTCAGTTACCCGGACCCGGTCCTATTAGGTCCGGTCCCGAGTTTCATTCTTCTGGGAACCTGGGGGGTTTCCCCCCAGGGGTTGGGTTTGCTGGACAGGGGGCCGGTTTCCGGCCTCCGTTTTCCCCTGGCTTAGGGTATACGGGTGCCTGCGGGCAACCATCCTTGGGCCGCCCTTACCAGCCTGCGGATGGTTTTGGGTTGCGGCAGCATCCCGGCAGTTACGGGCTTAGCCCGTACATGTCCGGGTTTCCACCTGGAGGGAGTGGCGGTCCACCTTCGCCCTTTGGGCAAGTTGGCCAGCCCCAGTCTCAGGCAGGCCAGTTTGGCCAGTTCTGGGGTCACTCCCAGCCCGCGGGACCTTTCCCCTATCCTCCGGGATATGGGTTTAACCCCATGGCATTTCCGTCATGGAATCCTTGGGGTTTGGTCTCTCCCTCGCGGAGACGTGTTAGCATAGCCCGTACATGTCCGGGTTTCCACCTGGAGGGAGTGGCGGTCCACCTTCGCCCTTTGGGCAAGTTGGCCAGCCCCAGTCTCAGGCAGGCCAGTTTGGCCAGTTCTGGGGTCACTCCCAGCCCGCGGGACCTTTCCCCTATCCTCCGGGATATGGGTTTAACCCCATGGCATTTCCGTCATGGAATCCTTGGGGTTTGGTCTCTCCCTCGCGGAGACGTGTTAGCAGTTCTGTTGACCCCCCCCAACTTTCTGCTACTTCGGGGGCCTTATCGGCCGGTCCTAAGAAGGTGTGTCGGACCTTTAGGACTTCTGCCTCTCGGGCAGGCTCGTTGGTCTCTGGGTCCAAGGGTAGGGTTTTGGCTACTAAGCCTAAACCTACAGCCACGGCCGTTAGGCGCACTGCACCTAAACGCCGGTACGGGGAGCCTTCTCTCGGGTTGGCCCCTCTGGCTGGCCCATTTCCTCCGCCCCAGGCTTCTGGTCTGGATGGTGTGGAGGCTATGGACGTTGAGGGCGCGGGTATGGCAGAGGACAATGATGTTGTTCATCTTTCACCTGGTTGTTCGGATATAGACGCTGGTCTTTCCGAGTCGTCTGACGACAGTCCTCAGGAGGGCTTGCCCTCAGAGGAGGACTTCCAGGATGAGGGAGACCCTGAGGCTGCTGAGGTTGAGGCCCAGCATGTGTTATCCGGTATGCGGGGCCTTAGGGCTGACGTTTCCCGGATTCTTGGGGAGGAGGTTTGCCCACCACCTTCGGCATCATCTGTCCCCGAGTCCACCACCCTTTTGGGTTCTTTGGTGGCTCCTCGGGTGTCCGCTCGGTCGGACCGCTCTCTGCCAGAAGGCACCATTGTGTCTTCAGCTCTGGCCACCGCCCAGTCTCGGGTTTTAGGGAAGAATTCTTCTTCAACCCGTAGTCCTGGGTATGCTGGGTTGCAGCTCAGTGTTGGCGATTTGTCAGAGGTGCACGCCACTGACTATGCCACACATGATGGTCTGCTTGCCCCTCAACCAGCTAAGCTGGAATCGAGGGAACTTGCAGCTTGGCCCGGTAAATCGGTGGACCAGGTGGTGTTCGGTCCCAAAGAACACCACAAGATGGAGAGACTGCTGCGTCTCTCCATCCAGATTCTGTCGTATATAGACTACTTGACGGTTTGTCTATATAGGGTATCCGACTTGCCTGAGGGTCGGATTACCGAGACAGAGCAGGCCGACATCCAGGACAGAGTGACCTCTGCCCTGAACGGGGCATTGAGAGCGCTGGCAGCTTTACAGGTGTCATCCCTCGTCAATGTCTTGTTGGCTAGGCGGTTTTCAGTTTTGAAAAATCGCCCGGTCGATGAGCCTTACCGTTCCAGACTGTTGACTGCCCCCTTCTCAGGGTCCACTCTTTTTGGAGGGGCCCTTCCTTCTGTTCAGAAGGATTTGAAGGAGGACTCGGTCGCCTCTGCACTTCTGGTGAAGAGGATTCAGGCTGAGAAGGCCAGTACCTCGCAGGGGTCAGCGCCTCCTAAGAAGAAGGCTAAACCTTCGGCTTCGCAGTCCTCTGCGCAGCCCAAGTATAAGCCTCCCTTCAAGGGCAACAAATGGAAGGGTAAGAAGGGTAAGAACCCTCCTGGGGGTAAGAAGAAGGGTTCCTGACTCTTTTCTTCCCTCCTTGGTCGTGTCAGACGACGAGTTTGGCCGGGAGGAATGCAGTCCTCTCGGCTCAAGCTTAGGTCCTTCTCCCGCAGGATTAGGCTTCGGGTCAGCAGACGATTCTCTTGCCTGGCAAGGTCTCGATCTGCCTCGACCAGATCTTCCTGTGGGGGGTCGTCTTTCTGCTTTCCTTCCAGAGTGGAAGGAAATTACGGAAGACGCATGGACCTTGTCTGTGATCAAGGAGGGGTTAGGCATTCCGCTAGTGCGGGATCCGCCCTTAGCGTCAGAGCCAATCTTTTTTCCTCCACCGGGGGATCCGGAAAAGGCTCTGGCGCTCCAGGAGGAAGTAAGGACCATGCTTTCCAAGGGCGCGGTCGAGGAGGTTCCTATGTCGGGATGCACTCCCGGGTTCTACTCCAGAATGTTTCTGGTTCGGAAGAAGTCCGGGGCGTGGCGTCCCATCATAGATCTAAGTGCCTTCAACAAGCACGTAGATTCTCCTCACTTCAAGATGGAGACTCCTCGGGGTATTATCGCCTCCGTGAGAGAGGGAATGTGGGCGACTTCAGTAGATCTAAAGGACGCCTACTTCCACATCCCCATCAAGAAGTCGGCACGGAAGTACCTCCGTTTTACTTGCAACGGAAAGGTCTTCCAGTTCCGGGCCATGCCGTTCGGGCTCACGACTGCACCTTTGGTTTTCACCAAGCTGCTGCAGGTGGTCGTGGGATTCCTGCACTCTCGAGGAATAGATGTTCACATCTATTTCGACGACTCCCTCATGCTCCACCTAGTGAGAGAGTCTCTGGTACAGGTCACCCGGTTGGTTCTGAAACTCTTACTCAAGGTCGGCTTCATTCCTTCCAGAGAAAAGTCGGAGGTTTCCCCATCTCAGGATTTTGTTTTTCTGGGGAACCGTTTCAATACGGTTCAGGGCATCGCCCTTCCACCGATGGAGAAGTTCGAGAAGGCCAGGGCTTTTGCTCTGACCTTTATCGGCCGGTCTCAAGTCCAGGTACGTTGGTTTCTCAGTTTTCTGGGATATCTCAACGCCCTGGCCGATGTGGTCCCCTTAGGGAGACTTCACATCAGGCCTCTCCAGATGTTTCTCCTTGCCAACTGGGTCCCTTCTTCAAGGGATTGGGAAGCCTTGCTTCCTCTGAACCAGTCGGTCAAGGAGTACGCACGCTGGTGGACTCATCAGGACAATGTTCTCCGAGGGGTTCCTTTGTCCAAGCCAGTTCCCACTATGACCCTGTACACGGATGCATCCATGACAGGGTGGGGAGCTTATCTCGACGGGCGTTGCCAGTCGGGGGAGTGGTCTGGGGAACAGCTCTCGGAGCACAGCAATGTGCTCGAGATGAGGGCTGTTCTGTTGGCTCTGCAGTCTTTTCGGGAGATCCTGCATTCCAAGGTGGTTTGTGTGGCTACGGACAACACTACGGTTGTCGCGTATCTGGAGAGACAGGGGGGAACCAGGTCTCACACCCTGTGTGCCCTCGCTATCCGCATTCTGCTTCTATGTCAGGAAATGCAGTTGACAATTTGTGTCAAGCATCTACCAGGCAGGTTGAATGTTCTGGCGGATACTCTTTCCAGGCGCCGCCAGCCGGTTTTGACAGAGTGGCAACTGAATCCCTCGATTTTCGTGGGAATTTGTCAGGTGTGGGACAGGCCTCACATAGACCTGTTCGCCACTTCACTGAACAATCAGTTGCCAACGTTTGTCTCTCCGGTACCAGATCCAAGGGCTTGGGCCGTGGACGCTCTGTCTCTGGATTGGGAGGGAATGCATGCATATGCATTCCCACCCTTCAACATGGTGGGCAGGGTGCTGCAGAAGTTTCGGGAGCATCAGTGTTCCCTCCTCCTGATAGCGCCCCTGAAGCCGAGGCAGCCTTCGTTTCCGGAGCTTTTGTCGCTTCTTGTGGAAGAGCCCCTGGCTCTTCCTCTCAGAGCGAACCTCCTTCGCCAGCCTCGTTCCAGGACGATGCACTCTCGTCCAGAGATCCTCCACCTTCACGCGTGGAAGCTATTTCAGGAGGCCTCGCTCAGGCGGGCCTTTCTAGGGACGTGTCAGATCGCATCGCTCGATCAATTAGGGCTTCCTCATCTGCCGTCTACCAGTCACGATGGAAGATTTACTGTGATTGGTGTGTCGGCAGGAAGGTTGATCCGATCAAGGCTACTGTCCAGGTGATTGCGGACTTCCTTCTTTGGCTGTTTAGGGACCGCAATCTTGCCCCTGGCACTATCGCTGGTTATCGCACGGCCATTGCTAGTGTTCTCTCTGTTCATGGTAGGTCGGAGGTAGGCTCGTCCTCCTCTCTTTCTGCCTTGATTAGGGGGTTTGGGTTGGACAGGCCTAGGGTCCGGCAGTTGGCTCCGCAGTGGAATTTGCCACTGGTGCTCGAATCGCTGATGCGGGCACCTTATGAGCCTTTAGCGTCTGCCTCCTTGAAGTTTGTTACTTACAAGGTGGTATTCCTTGTTGCCCTGGCCTCAGGTCGAAGGAGGAGTGAGATTCATGCCTTGTCTTCTCACCCCTCTTGCCTCCGATGGTCCAGGAATTACTCTGCCGTTACCCTTCTCACTGATCCTGCCTTTATGGCTAAGAATCAGGTTCCTGGCTTCTCGCCCGATCCGATTAAGATTCCGTCTTTGACTGCCTTCGTTGGAGCTGAGGAACGGGATAGGTTGCTCTGTCCCTGTCGGGCGCTTAGGTTTTACCTCGATAAAACCAGGGGGGGGCGAGGTCCTCGATCTCGTCTGTTTTTGCCCATTAAGCAGGGTCAACAGGATATCTCTTCTCAGTCAGTGTCTAGATGGATCTGTCAGGTCATCAAGTACGGTTACGACCACTCGGATGATCAGGTTCGGGCGTTGTATAAGGTGAGGGCGCATGAGATCAGGGCCCTTGCTGCGTCATGGGCCCTCCTCAATGGGTCCCCCTTTCAGGAGGTCATGTCCGCAGCTTTCTGGCGCGGACAGACTACCTTCACGGATTTTTATCTCCGGTCCTTGGCCTCTCATTCTGATGGATTGTATTCCCTTGGACCGGTGGTGGTTGCACAGTCTGTGGCTGTTCCTCCACAGTAATTCAGTGATTTTAAATAGTATGCTATCAGGCACCACGGTGGTACACCTGCTCGTTTCACGGGGAGGTTTTCCATTTTTTAATTACTTTCGGGGCTTTATTAGGGGGGTTCCTTGAACCTTTTCCCTACCTTGAGCATGTCTCGAGTTTGTTCCGTCAGCCTGGTCTGCCTGGATTCGAAGCCTCCACTACGGTAAGACGAATTCGCATACTAAAGTTATGGTAATTATTACTGAAATGAAATTGAGGTTTTTGAAGTAAAACCAATTTTCATGATGTAATACTTACCATAACTTTATGGAGTCCCACCCTGTATTCCTCCCCTTGCCTCCTCATCCTGGCTGCCTTTAGGCTCCATAAAAGGGGGTTTGAGGAAGGGAGATCACTCCGTGGCTCTGTCATCGAGATAGAGGTTACGTCACGGTAGGGAGGTAGGGATATTTGAATCTTTTGTTTTTGGGCTACAAAGATGGGTGTAGGTATTGTATATGCATACTAAAGTTATGGTAAGTATTACATCATGAAAATTGGTTTTACTTCAAAAACCTCAAGTTTGCAGGAATTGTCCATACTTAAGGCAAACTATCACAAATATATTGTTTTTACGACTGTAAAAAAAATGCCGAAAATATGCGAAACCCACAGACAATTAAAATGAATGATTTATTTGACCTTGATAACATGTAAACTATCAATTCATCACTTATACCACTTGCAACGCATATCCAGCACAGTTCCCAATTTTACTCGGCCGCTTTATTCCAAAGCATGCTAACTTGATAGCATCGATGAATACCACCGTGCAGGTTCGGAAAAGAATAGTTGAACTGAGATTTGGTGTAAATTTACACCAGCGTATGTTTTGATTCTTTTCCATTGCATTTCACTGTCTCCAATAGTTACCTTCTTCTTTGAGGGAAATCTAACACTCGAACGACCAGCAGGAAAGCCATTAGAGAGCTCTTACTGGAATTGTACGTAAGTCCCCATTGATAATAATACTTGTAAACGATATCAAATTAATTTTGTAACAATTGCAGGGATGCAGCCAGCACGAGGGCGTCATCAGCTAGTAGAATACAAGGTATGTGGAGGTTGCTTATGCGAAGACCGAAGTTTCCCGAGTCAAGCTGCCATGCAAGGTCATCGATCATTACAAGAAAGCACCACGCGGAGAGCACACGACCTTGGCCGACTCCTTGCAGAATTGGGTACTGCTCACTCCGTTTCCCGTCATATAAGACTGTAGAAAAGATATTCTTGAAAGAACACTTTTGACTTTTGTCCCATGTAGTACGCGATCGATTCCGTCACTGCAAATCAGCAGTAATGCTACCACATTGTTTGCGGAAGCCTTGCTGTAACGGATGAGGAAATGTAGTACCTTTGCTGGATATGTGGATACGACTAAAGAGTATTTTTCCATACAGTTTCTGCAACACAGATGTAAGCGTTATGTCCCTATAGTTGTTCATATCAAGCCAATCACGCTTGCCACCTTTAAAAGGAGTTATGACAATGCCCAGCTTGAAGTGACTTGGATATATCTCATGGGCTAGCATTCCAATATATTTACATTCTTTATGTTTGTTCTGTACATGAATCTAACAACTGAAAACAACTGTCATTAGACTATGAATTCAACGATTCTCGTGCAACCAGTCAGCTGATTTCACACACAATGACCACTTCATATTACTACGCATAGTACCGTTTCTGAGAAGAGTTATTTCCTCTTCTCCGAGATCACGCAGTTGCCAGAAATAATGATAAACATTACAAAAATCATAAATGGTGCACCATTGTACTATTGCTATTATTCTTTCTAAATTGAAATAAAAAAATACTTGTATACTGGTAAATGCTGACTTCCGACTCGCAATCGGTTCCTAGTGGTCACAAACTTTTTAACAACCAACCGTCCGGCTGGGTAATCCCCGTGACATCAACTTGCACATTGAACTCAGAGAACTTTGTTATGACGCTGGGCACTTCATCCACCAGCCTATCATCATTTACACCTGCAGGTTTTTTTGGTGAACAGCACATTCAACGACTGTACATTTAACTTCTAATGAGCTCTATGCCTACTGCCGACGGGTGCTCGGCCGACGAGTGACCTGGATGGTTACTATGGTGACCGATGATTTGAAAATAGTGTGTACATTAACTTTTTTAAATATATAATATGCGGTGTTCATAATGCAAAACAATCAATATCCAATGAGATCAACTGTCAAAAATGAAAGGAATATTAAGTGATGATTATTCTTAGATTCTAGATAAAAACAAAATCTTTTTAACAAAATCAGCTGATCGGCGGAAGAAACAGAAGTGGAACATTTGAAATTTGTATGTAGGCTGGAGCTCCGGCTGTTCCTTTTTATAGTTATCTGTCCGATATTTATATTAAAAATATAAAATTTACAAACATTGTGGTATTTTTTTTAATTTTGTACATGAAAACAATCCATTCAATCCCTATATAAATGTCGACAATAGCATCTATCAGGCTATCACTAGCAAACTTGATGTGTTCCGTCACGATATGCCATCATGGCCACCAGCCTTTTCCTTTTTCATGTCTTTAAGATTGCGTTTAAGTTCATCTGATGTTATTGGATAGCTGTAGATGCCGTCTTCATTATTAAATATGTCCACAATTAAGGCAAACTATCATAAATATTTTGGTTTTATGACTGTAAAAAAAGCCGTAAATACACGAAAACCCATTTTTAACACAGGTAAATAAAATGAATAATTAATTTGACCTTGCTTACATGTAAACTATATCCATTCATCACTTATCAATAGCAACGCATATTCAGCACACAGTCCCCAATTTTACTCGACTCCTTTAGTCCAAAGCATGTTATCTTGATAGCATCAATGAATGCTGCCCTACAGATTCGGAGAAAGGATATGCCTGCTGAATCTGAATCCTGCTGTGTGTTGTAAGAGGAGCTAGTAGACTAATATAAGGCCACGGGTACCAGCCTCGTCTGTTAATACACCTATAATCGCTGGTCACATGGCTTTGTTTCAAAATGTCTAAAAAATAAATACGTATATATGTATGCTATACTGATACAACGCATCTACATGCTGTGGGTTCAATTGGTCGAAAAGTCGAGGACGCTCGACGTTTTTTTCAGGTTTTCGTGATGTCGGGTCCATCTACTAGCTTAACAAACAAGCAAAACCAGGAATGCATACTGTAATAAAAAATATTTATCTAATACCCCCGCTGGTCACATGGTTTTGCTACAAATGTCTAAAATACATATTATGTACAACGCATCCACATTGTAATGAAAGACATTCTCACATGGATGTCCACAATAACAAGCTGTGCTTTCAACAAGGTTAGCTCTAAATTAAGATGTTATAATTAAGCGAACTACACTAGTGTCTGAATTTTGAATGCAAAGTATTCAGCTTATGATATGCTAATCTTAAATGAACAGGTGGAGTTGACTGTATGACGTAAACATGTGTGAATGAATCGAAAGAAGGTAGTGACAGTACTGAATTATCTGACGTATTCACCGTAAAAAATACAACCTTTAGCATTGTGCTATTGTCAGAGTTCTATATTTCACTGCTTAAATGTGCTGCTCTTGCCACCCCCTCCCCACGTTTTTAGAAAAACGTAGAAAAACGTGGCGGCCGTGGCCTCCCCAAAAAACGTACGGACTAAAAACACGCACGGTGGGTTGTGACCGGGCCTTTACGCGAAGCTTCACCGAGTTAGTCAACATGTGTACTAAGGGGAATAACTTGTCTGCTTATTATTGTATCTTTAGCATTGGCTTGCGTGTTAGGAGACTGGCGATGAACCCTGAATTGTAGTTATATAAGTTAATTAACAACACAAAGCTTTTGATACTTTCGGTTTTCTTCATCCTGTCTTCCAAAATAACCGGTTTCAGCTAGAAAGCGGCGTGCTTAATCTTTTAAAAGTATATGTCTTCTTTTTTTTCATAAGTCTTTGCGTGCGTGTAAAGTCTTGGGAAAGATTGAATCCTTTCTGTCGAGGTTTATATGAGGTATATATACCCCAATGGGTCTGGAGACAAATGTAATGTTCATTAATCGTTGTCTTCCTACTTGCACCAATTGCTCACAGTATACAAGATTAAGAAGATTTACAATGTACTTGTAAGCTGAAGACCATTTAGCATGTGAGGATCTACTATCGTAAATAAAACTGCATTTTAATAAATTCATAATCTAGATTTAATTTTCAGTTCCCTTCGAATGAAAGGGAGACATATTGTGTTGATTATCCTGGCTCTTGTTGTTCCAATAATATCTTTGTGTACTTGCGTATCCCGCGGATAATCGGCGCATTGTAATCAGATCACCACGTGACATTCACCTCTAGGCCAATAGTCAAACAGGTGTGCATGTTTGTGCTTTTATTTTTGTCCGGGCTTTAAAATATCAAACCGTCAGTGAAAATATATTTGAGGAAAATTAAAGCATGCTTGCATTTAACTGCATGCATCATCCATAAAAGCTCAGCCAAGTTTTCCTTTGTGTATCCCTGTCCCGTTGCACAGAGGTCTTTCGTGACCAAGTACATTGTACACGTAGCACAGTCAATAACAGACATAATTTAACAATCCGGTGTCCAGGAATCAAATCCCGGTCTCGCCACGCTGATTTTTTACGCTTAAAACACTGTTGTTGATTTTATTTCGTTTATTTCATCTTTATTATTTTCTACAAAAGTCCCACAATTTATGGTTTTCTTTTCAGAAATGATTTAACAAAGCTGTTATAGTCGTATCGACTGTTCTTCAAGACTTAACAATTTCTCTGAACTTTCGTGTCTTTGAATGTTCTTTGTCTTTTGAAACTAGAGAAAAGGCAGAATCTATTCAGTATGTACTGCGTTATGTAATCATTATCCTAATTTATGTTAAAATTTAAGAATCAATTCTGGAGTAATATCTTGGATTCTTTTGAATGCATGTATTGACAAACACTAGTCTAAAAATTGTATTATATTCATATCAGTACTTTACTGTACCATATGGAAAATAATAGACCAGTAGGTAATGCTAATAATTAAAACAGCGAACCAGTGCAGATTCATTGCGGCAGGGCTCACTCACTATGGGTAAGGGCAATTTAGGGGAGACCTGCATGGCAAGTTCGGCCCTGGGGTAACTCCGGCCACTACTGATATTTTTGGTCTTGAGCAAAGATTTACAACTTTGAGGACATTAGCAGTGCAGTTCACCGGGCAGGACATTCATAGGGAAAACTATACATAAAAGCCTAGGATTGAGTTTCGCATTGCTATAATATACAGTTAAAATATCAATTTGGGGCAGGGTCAGCTCGTGCCATCCAGGGGCAGCCGTGAAATTGTCACGGGAAAGTATGACGTTGACGGGAAAGTATTACGTTGCATGCTTGATGACGTCATAATTATGCTAATTCCAAGGTGATCCGAACTTAACCCAGACATCCTGTCCGAACTTACCCCAAGGCGGTTCACATTAGGCCATTCACTATTCCAACAGTAAAGAGTAAAAATAACTCTTCAAATACGGACATGTTTGCCATTCTGTTATAGTTTTATGTCGCGCATGGAAANCCCCCCCAACACACACACACACAAACACACGCACACACACACGTACGCACGCACGCACACAACACACAAGCACGCACGCACACGAGCACGCACGCGCGCGCGCGCGCTCACACACACACACACACCAAATATAATGGTACCTCCGTTAAATTATGCAAGGGTTGGATTCTACCGACTGTACATAAAATGAAACAGTTCAATTATGCAGAAAACTGTATTTTCCGCTGACTATAGGTCTCACCTATTTCATATAAGCGGGCACTCTCGGTCGATCGTGAAGCGATCGGCCGATCAGTGCGAGCCGATATAGCAACACATGAACGGAAAGTACGAGAAAATGAGAGTGAATTGGTTATATGCTATATGAAGGCTTCACAAACTTTCGTCCTTCCGGTCGTACATGCTCGCAAAAAACGGCAGCATGCGTTGCTCCGTGACTGCATTGATGTTCTTGTTTTGCACAAACAATTAATTTGACATTTTCAATGAACACCTTGCATTTTTGTCGTATATCCGGCAGATTTTTACATTCATAAAGAATTCTACATTTTTCGTTATAAGTCGATGTTACTGATGAAATCCGTCGATGTCCTACATATTTATTCGATATTTTCATTTTTCTCGAACTGAAAATTGTTTCAATGTAGTACTTGCGCTTGGTTATTTGTCCTTAGCTCCAAATTGACATTGGTTGATACTGATGAGTCCGTATATACATACCATTCCACGTATGTTGCTGTTTGTGAAAGGATGAATTGACGCTGACAACATGTTGTGACGCGACTGTGACTTCAGTGTTAACACGCGTCATCGTAGCGTTGACAATACTTCCTGTGTTCAAAGTCAACCCGAATTTTCTGCAGCTATACCATGTTATTAAGAAATATTTTGATTTTATTTATTCTTATTCCTAGAGTTCAGTGCACATTTTTTGATTTGTAACTACATTGTAGGCATGACACATAATGGTATCTAAAAAGTTCTTTTGAAGTAATTTTATCATAATTATCAATTAAAAAGACTTTTTTATAAATATTCAAACACAACGATATTTTTTCAGCATTTTCATCTCAGAATATTGTCATATTTTTCCGTTATTTGATTTACCACAATATGATTTTAAGGTGCATTTTGCTGCGCCATTTGCTTCTTCACCTTACAAAATTATTGCTGTAAATTCTCTTACAGTACATAAATAATTGTGTATATATGTTTTTGTTACAATGTATGTGATTACTATTTGCATCAGAATAATACTGAATGAAAAACAGTGCAAATACAGCATGAAATAAACAGAAAATTATACTTATGGATAGTATAAATACATGTAGTTTCAAGAAGATCACTGACCACATTTAAAGCCCTAGGTAATTTATTTTCGTCAAATGTATTTATAATTGGCTATTACTGATACCAGTACATTACGGTACCATATGAAGAAAGCAAACATGAATAATTAGTGCTAATAGTTATTTTTGACTCCATACAACCACTGATTTGAAACCTTCTTCTGATTTCTTGAGGCAATCCAGAAGATCAATAAAAATGTTTTTGACATTGCTATTAACAAGTGTTGCTAGATCATGCTTTGTTGTCCAGTTCATATAAGAGAAGAAACAGAAAAGCTATATGGGTCTTATAATCCTCCACAGACTGTCTTCATTGAAATTGTTACAATTGCCCAGCATAAAACGTAATTATAACTTTTAAACAGACTGATTTGTATCAAAAAGGAATGTCCATTGGAAAATGGAACGACGTAATTACAGATACATAAAAAAATCTATGCACTTTATTTGTTTAGAGTTTTGTTTCATTGCAACAGCTTAGTAAAGACAGATGAAAATATTCCAATATGAACGGCAGATCGATTTTGGTTAATTATCACTATGCAGATGACATCTAGATGAATTATTTAATATCACGTATATTTAATTTGTAACCGTTTTTAAGGTGCTTTGAAAAACAACGAACCAGGGCTGATCCAGTGCGTGAGGGTATGGCAAGCCAACTTAACATTTATTCAAGGAGCAATGTCGATCCTGTATTTCATCGAATTATATAAGATATCTTATATAGCATATGAGATATCTTGTATACTATATAAGATATATTATATCGTATATAAGATATCTCATATAGCATATGAGATATATTATATAGTATATGAGATATCTTATATAATATATAAGATATCTGATATAGCTATATAAGATATCTTATATAATTGAAATCTCGTTGCTATATCAGATATCTGATATAGAATGAGATTTCGTGGCATTAAAAACCAGAAACTAATTCCCCCCTCGAGAATCATTCGGAGCACATTCAGGATTGCATTTGTCGCAATGGCGGAGAGGGATGGTACGGATGCTGTATTTTCCCTAGGCCTAGCTCGCCTTGTCTCTCTTAAAGCGGCCAAAGCAGAGGCTGCCATTTTTCGCACTCTTGAAGTGGGCTCAGACATAATGGCGGCGACAGGGACACGTGTTGTTGCAACAAGCCTACTGTCCCTACGTAGATCCTCGAGATATTCCGGACGGGGAGACTTCATTTTCGACATTTTGTTAAAATCTCGTTCCTATATAAGATATCTTATTTAGTAACGAGACTTTAATTATATAAGATATCTTATATAGCTATATGAGATATCTTATATATTATATACGATATAAGATATCTTAGCACATTCAGGATTGCATTTGGCGCAATGGCGGAGAGGGAAGGTACGGATGCTGTATTTTCCCTAGGCCTAGCTCGCCTTGTCTCTCTTATAGCGGCCAAAGCAGAGGCTGCCATTTCCCGCACTATTGAAATGGGCTCAGACATAATTGCGGCGACAGGAACACGTGTTGTTACAACAAGCCTACTGTCCCTACGTAGATCCTCGAGATATTCCAGACGGGGAGACTTCATTTTCGACATTTTGTTAAAATCTCGTTCCTATATAAGATATCTTATTTAGTAACGAGACTTTAATTATATAAGATATCTTATATAGCTATATGAGATATCTTATATATTATATAAAATATCTTAAATATTATATAAGATATCTTGTATAGAAAATTAAATGAGATATCTGATATACGATATAGGATATCTTATATATCATATAAGATATCTTATATAGCATCTCATTTAATTTCTATATAAGATATCTCATTTAGTATATAAGATATCTTATATATTATATAAGATATCTCATATACTATATAAGATATCTCTTATATAAGATATCTCATATGCTATATAAGATATCTTTTTTTTTTTTTTTGAAATACAGGATCGACATTGCTCTTTGAATAAATGTTAAGTTGGCTTGCCATATGAGGGTTCAATATGGGATTAGGGACAGGATCCGGGGTAAGTTTGGCCCCGGGATAACTCCGGCCAATCCAGACATTTTAGGTATTGAGCAAATATTTATAATTTTGAGGGTCTTAGCAGTATACATAAACGCTTAGTATTGGCTTTCGTATTGCTTTGATATAACATTTTTTTCATATATCAAGTTGGGTCAGGTTCGTCCATTGACACCGGGACATGCACGGCCCATAGGATACACGGAAAGCCGTGAAATATGACGTTGCATGCATTGTGACATCATACTTATACTGATTCCAACGTTGAACGAACTTACACAAGGACTGGGCACATTCAGTCATCCAATCATCCGAAATGAAAAAGTTAAATGATTCTCCAAATATGGAAGTTAATTTACCCTTTTATTATTATTTTATGAAAAACATTAATTATCTATATGTATCCATGTATACAACATTTGATATAGCGCCCTATCTAGCTAACTTAAGCCACTCTAAAGCGCTTTACAGTACATAGATATACAATTAATACAATTAGCATATACATTAATTAAATACACTTTTTTATGAGGAATTCGCAGGAGCTGCCTTATAAGGCGCCGACTCCTAGTCCTATGCCACCTGGCTAATATCTCCCCATGTGTGTATGCCTGCGTGTGTGCTGGAAATGTAATGTGGTCTGTTTGTAGCGGGACCGTGCTTCCTTTATACTCCACCTGACTTGTTGGAGTTGTATGGGTAGAAGAAAAACACTTTCTCTGAATATCCATGCGTCGACGACTTCGGGGATCGAACCCCGGCCGCGTGGAAGGCCGGAGTGTTAACCACTCGACCAGTCCGCCTATATTATAACACTTTCAAATCTAAGTTAATTTTAACATATTATGACATATTTATTATTTTTCAGAACGACTTTAATAAAAAAAATGGGCCGAAATTGCTCCTTTCCCGATGTGGGGACATGTATTTTGAAAATCCCACAGGCTGGCAGGGGTTAAGGGAGGGATGGGGGATGAGGGATCCTGGTTTAACACCCACCACGAAGAAAACATAATAGTACATCCTTTGAACCATTGAAATAACGCGAGGACTGGATGTTCACTCTGCTGACAGTACATGAAATGTAACTGTTAAATAGTATGTAGGAAACAGTGTAATTGCATGTGTATGTGGCCCGCTGTTTAGGTCTCTCCTATTTCATATTAGTTTTCGGCAGTGTTACGATGATCCTTACGTTCCATGATTTTGAAACTAATCAGTAATTGACATGTCCTACAGCTAGTATATAAATGTCCAAGTTTTTAATCCCCTGATTGTACATATTACTATTTTATAAAAAAAAAAAAAAAAAAAAAAAAAAAAACTTTTATATACTTTCATGACTGTACGTATACATATATGGCATTATATGCTTTAACCACTTAGTATGAAGCCAACATGAAAATGTATAATTTGAAAATGAATTGATTCATGCATGTATGTGGTAATTTCCATATATATATTGGTTCATTGGTTCATTGCTGGTGACACCGTTGTAAGCGTCAATTCGCTTCTTGAGGTGCTTCTTAATACTATCCCCATTTCACTTTCGGTTGCATTTGGAGGCATTTGAAGAGGACTTTATTTCTCAAAAACTAGTGAAAATTATGTACATGTACAGTGGTTGGTAACAAAAGTTGCATCTTGATTTATATATAAAAAAAAGGGGGTTTTCAGTTATAAAAAAAGGACTGAGAGGCCTGTATAGATCACAAGTCTCAAAAAAATAGAGAGTTGTTTTATTAATTAGTATGGATACACACATCGTGGTTAATTAGTTACAGACCTGTCAATGGGCTATACTAGGAAGTATAGATATTAAAAGGTTTCATGGGTTAAAAGATACTGAATTTAAATTAGACATCAGAGAAGCCTGTTTGTGTTACCCCAGTTAGTTAGTAAAAGCTTGGTTCAAACTTGTTGGGGTGATTTCTCCAGTGTTTATTTAACCTGGTCTTAAAGGAAAACAGAGATGGGGCATTTACCACTTGATCAGAGAGATCATTCCAGTTGTTTACAATTCTTAGTTTGAACGAGTGGCCACGCAGATTACTTCTACACCTTTGTTTTTCTAGTTTCTGATTGTGACCTCTGGTTGTTCTTGTTACATTGATTTTTAGAAAGTCATCTTTGATGTTATCTATCCTATTTATGATTTTAAAAGTTTGCACCATGTCTGACCCGAGTCTCATGTACTCCATTGTGGGTAGTCCGATAGCCTTGAGTCTTTCAGGATAGGATAGGTCTTTGATACCAGGGACAAGTTTTGTGGTTCTCCTTTGGACATTCTCAATAGATTATTTATCCTTTACAAGCATGGGTGCCCAGACTACAACAGAGGTCCCTAGGTATGGTCTTACAAGAGACTTATATAGAGTTATGAACATTTCCTTGTTTACACAGCTAAAGGTCCTAAAAATTATTCCTACATTTCTGTTTGCTTTGGCTACTGACAGGTTTACATGTTCACTAAAGTTTAGATTAGTGTCAATAGTCACACCTAGATCCCTTTCACTATTTACAGATTGTAGTTTGTGTACTACCCCCTGTTTGTTGATGCTGTATGATTAATCACATTTTACAGCTCCTTGATGTAATTTTAGGTGCTTACACTTGTCTGAGTTTAGCTCCATTATCCATGTTCTCGTCCAGTTGTTTAAACGGTGTAAATATTCTTGAAGAGGTTGCCCCTGATCTCCTGGATCCATTGCCCGATATATCTTTTTATCCTCTGCAAACATTTTGGTCAAGATTTGGATGACCTCATGTAGGTCATTTATGTAGATGAGGAATAAGACTGGGCCCAGCACACTACCCTGGGGGACTCCACTTGTGACTTGACATGTGCTTGATTCGCATCCGTTGATAACAACTTTTTGTTCCATATCTTTAAGGAAGTCAGCAATCCACCTCAACATGTGTCCGTTGATGCCATATCCCTTGACTTTGTGCAGTAGTCTCCTGCGGGGTACTTTGTCGAAGGCTTTTTTGTAGTCCAGATAAATGACATCCACTTGCTTGTTTTGGTCAACAGCTTCTGTCCAGCCGTCAATAGATTCCAATAATTGTGTGGTGCAAGACTTACCACTTCTAAATCCGTGCTGCTCCCTGGAGGAAAGGTTGTTGTTGTCCATGTGTCCCACTATTTCGTCTCTAATAGTGCGCTGTAGTTTGCCCACAACAGATGTTATGCGGATGGGCCTATAGTTCCCTGGATCTTTTTTGTTCCCCTTTTTAAAAATTGGTGTGACATTAGCTTGTTTCCATGATTTCAAAAGACAATCTTCTGCCATTGATTTTTCAAAAATGTATTTTCGTGGGCCCTTGATTTGGTCTGCTGTCTCCTTTAAGAATTCGGGATGTATGTTGTCAGGACCAGAAGCTTTGTTAACTTTTAACCTGCCAATAGCTTTGACTTTTTTTTCCTCCGAAATCACTATCCTACTTATTTCCCTATTTGGGGAGTGATTTTGGAATTGAGGAAGTGGTTCTTGCCCCTCATCTACGAAGACACTAGCGAAGTGGTTGTTTAGAACCTCAGCCTTTTCCTGGTCATTTTTGGTGAGTTCTCCGTTCCCTTTGTCCAGTTGTGTTATCTTCTCTTTTGTCTTAGCTTTGTTACGGACATATTTCAAAAGAGTTTAGGTTCAGATCTTATTTTTTCAGCGAACAATTCCTCATGGTTGTAGGTGTTATTACGAATTGCCCTTGTTGCTTGATTCTATGCTTTTTGGTCGGATTTGAAGTTTGAAGCAGTAACAGTGTACATATTTTTTCCGTTTTCTCCTTTTGATCTTTACTGCTTCAAGAGTCTTCCTGTCGAGAACATGGTGGTCCTTTCCTAGATATAATTTCAGTAAAGAATTCCCAGGATTCGGTTAGATCCATAGTATTCATGACACCCCACTCTACTTTTGAAAGCTCCTCCCTAATAGCTTCATAGTCAGCTTTAAAATAGTAAAGGCTTGGTTTTTCTCCAACTTTGTCCTCAGTGTAACATACAAATTTAAAAACTAACGATAAATGGTCACTAGGTCCAATACTACTTTTATATTCCAGATTATCAATCATGTTCTCTTCATTTGTGAGTATGAGGTCTAGAACTGATGGAATATTTCCCTCCCTGAGTCTTGTAGGGTGAACACATGTTGATATAGAAAGAAGTCATGGGTTAGTTCTAAAAATTTTGACGAAACATGTTGTTCATTGACATCAGTAGAATTTTCTTTCCAGTTGATTTCCTTAAATTTAAAGTCTCCTAAGATGAGAAGATGCGAATGTGTGTTTGAGTTAGCTTTTCTAAACATTTCACTGAGCTGGGTAACGTTATCCCCATCACAACTGGGACTCCTATACACACAGCCCAATAGGAGGGAATTAGTTTTGTTGAGTGTTATTTTACACCATACAGCTTCTTGGTAACTTAAATCGTCTACCAAACTGATTACGTCTAAACTGTCCCTTATATAGATGGCTACACCTCTTCGGAAATCTTTCTCTTTATTGTTGAACTGATTGTATCCTTCTAGATTTAAATTTCTGGCCCAAGGATCGAATGTAGTGTTTTAAGGGAGTATCTCAGTTATTGCGATAATATCGGGCTTTGTTTCTTCAACAATAAGTTTTGGTTCTTCCATCTTCGGGACTGTCAGCGTGTCCACGTTAGAGTAAAACACATGTGAGCCGTCCGTGTTTAAAATTTTAAACCGTCATCTTATGGATTTAAGGAGTTGTGCGAGGGACTGGTTACATCCCCGGACTATTGTGAGACTGGCAGACCACCGATTACGGTATCATCGGGGTCAAGCATTGATTCCTGGCTAGAGGGTGGTCTTCTTATAGCGGTTAACTGACTATTTATGACCATGTTGGAGATTGGGCTCATATCACCAATAGTACGATCTTCCACCCCAACATTCAAATTGGTGTTCGTCTCACTGTGGACATCTATTATGGTCTCAACGTCCATGGGATCTACTCCCAGCCCAACTGTCCCATCATCTGGTATTGCCAATATACGTCTATTTCTTCTCTTATCCTGCTGTTCTTGTCTTTGCTCCTTTGTTAAATCCCTCAAGAGAATTACCCTACGGAGATGTTCTTCTGCTTTTGCTGATATTTTTCTAGCATTCTTTAGAAGGGTCTTCCTTTGGCTCCTACTGCCCAACTTAGCTATAACTGGTCTGACCTTATCTTCAGACTTCTTACCAATTCTGTAAGTTGTTACCAACTCAAGATTATCAATATCTAGTGTTGAAGTTAGCCTTCTGATGGTCGTTGCATCCATTTCCTTAGACATGATTTGATCTTGCTCAATGTTTTCCGGTACACGAAAGAGTATGATGTTCAACTCTTTATTTCACCTCTGCTCCAGCTCTTTAGTGCGATGGTCGACCAATGCGTTAACTTCTGCTCGGAGCTCTTCAACCACATCTTTCTTCATGTCACTGACCTCACTTCTGATGTTTTCCTTGTTTGTTATCTCAATGGTTTCAATTTTCTTTTCTAGCTTGGTCATACGCTGTACATTTTGTACTTCCAATCTAGATAGGGTGGCTGCTATATTTTTCATTGTAGGCAATGTGTAAGAGCAGCTGTTGCACGACCATCTGCAGTTTTGGTTATCTCCCTTTGTAAAACAAAAAATGGTATACAGTAACTTGTAGACCGGAACATGTTTGACAGTATGATAATTTACATCCCGAGCAGCACAAAGTGGGCTCGTGGGTACTGGTGCTACATTTGTTACACTTATGTGTGCTACTTTGTTTAGCTGGGGAAGGTCCAGTTCGGAATCACTTGGCTATGTGGCTTTCATCTTCAACCTGGCAAGTTTTTGGCGTACTACTATCCCTGGCTAGTAGCTGGCTTGGCCTCATATCAAAGTTGAGGAATTTTCTGGAGTTTGGTTCCATTTCAGTCATACATTAATGTCAGTGCGACTCTGTGGTTGACACTACACTCAATATCTCAGTCAAAACAGATTTAGCATGTTAAAATGTAGTCACCTAGCACGGATTCCATGCCGGGGTGTATGCTTTACCTAATTTTATTATTTAATTCTTGTAGGACAATGGTATCACTAGCATGGATTCCATGCCGGGTTAGGCCATGTCCATGAATATGCTGTTGTAGTTAACCACCAGTTATTTTCAAAGATACAGACGTCAACTTATTTGAGTGTATGTGTAACTGACCTCTTATAGGAGCTCAGCATGTAGTTGTATTCCATCATCGTTCCTGGGTGGGACAAAATAACAGAGCGCAGCTATGTCCTTTTTGAGAATGAGTGTCCAGGCTTTAGCAAGGGTTAGTCCCGGGTGTATTCCGTCGCGTAGTAGTTTGAAATTGTGACTTTTGACCAGACATGAGTTCAGATGAAAGCCACTAGTAAGTAATTCCTTGTTAAGGTCATTAATACCGGTGTTCAGCAAGTTAGCCTGGCGGCGAAGCTCAAGATCATCATCCTTGTCCGATTGATTTGGTGAATTTTTAAATAAGTTCCACACTTCAATAGAGTAGTGGGTGGTATCAATGAACTTGATGTCAGTCCCTGAGTATTCTTTACTAAGTTCACCGCTATTCTATATTGCTGAAGAATTAGTTCAACTGTAGCATTGTCTCTAGATTGGAGATTTATAGCCTTATTCACCCTGTCCTTTACTGTCAGACCACAGGTTCCACTCCAGAAGTAGAAGAGCACGGATCTATTCCTCTCCACAGTACTTTTTATTCTCCGCTGTAGTGTATTGACCAATGTACTAGTGTTTGCTCCTGCTTGTCCCCACAGTTCACAAGGAAAATCTGTTCCACTGCTATATTTTAGTGAATATCCTTTGCTGGCTGTTATTAGAATGGGATACCTAGTCCTGGCATTTACACTAGGAAGGGAGATTTTTTCTTTCTCTAAAATTTTTTGTAACTTTAGTTCAGACATTAATTGTTACCGACATATGGACACTTGATATAAATTGTCGGTTCTACGAAAAATACTGAAGCTGACTTGTTCAAGGAATAACCTGACTAGCACGGTTTCCATGCTGGGTCAGGTTATCACTGTGTGGTCCAGTAATCTGAACAATTAGGGGATATACAAGGACTTATAATAAGAATACAAAGCTAAATAAAGTATTGCAAGTCTAAGTAAAGGATTTACATGTCTAAAGTAATGATTCACTGACTAGCACGGTTTCAATGCTGTGTCCGAATTTCAATGAATGGTCAGTGGTATGAATAATTTATATTCATGAAACATTGTACTAATGTGAGCTAGCCCAGGCAACCATGCATATATGAATTGTACGTGTTGTAGCAGGCCATTGAAATATATGGAAAGAATACTGTAAAGGGCCGGTTTCCAAAATGGCCCCTTCTCTGATTCAAATTTCCTGTTGGTGGTGCATTGCCCATGCCGTTGTGGTCACAAATCTATAAAGTATAAAGATTTAGGTCACTTGGTTTGTTTTTTATGGCTCCTCAAAGTTGTACCTTTCAGAAGCTGTCTAAGTGTTGATAAAATGTGCATGTTATGTAAAATATTAATGAAAATCTAATCAAATGATGGTCACCGTAAAGAATACATTCATGGCATGATTGTGACAAAAAATCATGTTTCCATCGCGCCATTTGGCTGTTTTATGGAAGAAACAATCTCAAAAATGCCATTTTCGATGATAACATTTTAGACACAAAAACTGTGTTTTTTAGAGAATACACCCTTTTATGGGCGTTGGATGCAAACCAATTTTTATCCTATTAAACAGTACGTAATATGCTATTGATGAGAGGAAAAATCATCAAAATGTAAGTGGTGGAACATTTTCAAATGTTGGGTTGAATTAGCCTATGGTTGAATTGCCGATTTTCGACTTTCTTTAGATAATTAACAAAAAAACGAGAGTATTTGCTCGGTATGTTGAGAATATGTACACAGATATGAAAAAAAGTGAGAGAAACACTTTTTCATAAAAAAAATCCAAGATGGCTACTTCACAAGTCCCCGTGGTTGAAGACATTGGCTGACAAATAGACAGAACAACAAACAAAACGTGTTCCTTATGATTTTGGTTGGTTTTCGCATTTACGGGAGTGTTCATAGCTACGGGCGATTGTATAATACCTATATTTATAAGTTTGGTTAGTCACATGGTAACGGGGATCTTTCATATCGAGCCCCAAACATACTTTCGACATATGCACTCCGTTGCCGCATGGAAAACTATTTCAAGTTTTGTCGGAATTTCTTTACCTGTGGTTGTAATGGTCGAGGGTTTTCCAGCGTCCTGTAATACCCAAGGTAGTACAAGATACTGGAGATGTGCGCACACATTCCCATCGTTCTCTCTCCAACTGGGCACTGGCAGTAGTAGTCCTTTATTGGGGCCTCAACATCGGGTGAAACGGTGAACCGTATCCAAACGTTATATTTCGTTTGGCTTTTGTGTCGAGAATGTATTTGACATCGGAGAAGGTCTGGGGAGTGCTGGTAAAGCCACACCTCATAGTCTCCGTCATCACTTAAATGTTCGGCGATGTAACCAGGAGCCAGAGATATCTGATACGTTCCACACGTAATGGTTCTCAAGTAATCAAGATCGAGACGGGGAAACAGTACGGAAGATGCATCCATCTTGACAAACTCGGACCTTGCCCGTCTAGATAGATCCGGATCTGTCTTGACTCTCTGAGCTAAACCATTCGGTGTTGTCAAACGGTCCTTCATACGTTCAGCCATTAGCCTATCTTTGGCATCTCTCTCTGGAGATCTCTGGTAGATCGGTCCTCTAATACCATTCAGACAGGCTGTGACGGTTCGAAGCAAAGCCTCGATGACATTGATAAAGCTGTTAGACACCAATTGCGTTCGGAAGAACGTCCAGTGTTTCAGACGACCATGATAGGATTCCACAATCCACCTCGATTTGGTGATAGTTCTGTCAAGATTTGCTTGGACGTCAGAATGTTGACTTTGACCGGGTTTCAGGTATGACGGCATGCTAGCATTGAGGCCAGAGGCTTCGAGAACTGGTAGGACATCTCTAAAACCTCGGTCAACGACAACGTTGTCGTCTGGTTGTAGCCAAGTAACTAGCTTGTCCATGACTTTTTTTGTAATTGTAGCATCATTTTCGCTGCCATGATTGGTCCTACTGTTTCCAGAATGTTAGCCATCTGGTAAGGCGATGCTCATGAATTTGAGATAGTTTCTCTTCTTCTGGCCACAGTAGGACATTCTCTGGAGCTTGTGGTCGGAGCTTTTCTGGATATAAATATAGGTGCCATCTAATATGGCAGTGGCTTTATCTCCAAAAAATGCTTCTGAAAAGACAGTATTGTGCCCGAGCAACTGTTCTCTTGTCAAGTGATCCGGACCTAGAAATTGTGGGACTATCGATGTGTCTAATGCCTGTACTATGGAGTGGAAAGTTTTGGACACACTTGACTTGGAAATTCCAAAAAGAGAAGAACACTGACTCCAGGAAATGTCGGTTTTCAGTTTTACCCAGAACAGTAATAGAGCATCGTGTGTAGTCTTGGTATATATACCAGATGAAAGATATGGGGAACAGTGCGAGTGGATTTCGAGGAACTGATCTTTGGACCAACCTGTCCAGGCCATGCATGCCGAGTCATCAAGAGAAGAAAAGCTTATTGTAAACGCAGACTGGTTCTGTGAAAGGACGTGCGACACCTCTAGGAGGTCATTAATGATTTCGGACGATTTTGATGGTAACTGAGATTCCAAGGAACCTCTACCATCAAGGACAACCTCTGTAGACGGATCTAAGTCGTTACCAATAAGGTGAATGGAGCAGACGCGGGATGAGGTGGGACACCACAGTTTGTGTGAATAGATCAGGTGATGTCTTGCACGTTTTGGTAAGACTGATGATTTTGTTCCATTTCTTGCAAAGGTAACAAGACAGAGACAGCATTTTTTGTGTGAAGATGATCCATTCAAAAGATCATGAAGGGTCAGCAACGGCAGGATATGGGACGGGGAGTCGTCTTCTTCCTCTATTTCCTGGTTCTGCTCGGGTTCAGGTTCAGGCTGATTTTTGTTCCGAAGATACTTCATGTAGCACTTCTGGCAAATAAGTGCTTGTTCCTTTGCTGACATCAATCCTTGTTGCACCAGCGTATCTAGGAGCCATTTATATTGTGGACTATTTACATTGCGTGCACTTCTGTTCTTATTGCCACTACGTTTCTTGAAGTATACTTGACACCCTTCTCCAACACATTTACCCTCCATCTTGAAACAATAACGATTGGTTTATGAAGCGTCGATAAAGTAACAAAATAGCAAGCCACCGATGATTGCTGTAAACAGCTAATACTTAGTAGTTTGGTACAATTATGCGAAAATGTGTGATAAATAACGAACAACTAATTACACAAAATAACAAGACAATATAATAAATCACATTCAATACCTCCAAGAAGCGCAGAATTGATTGATTACTTAGAACAAAATAAAGTATTTCATATGGATAATCTATCTATTCGATGTGGCGTGGTCGGCAGGCACAAAGAAAGTGAGACAAGTCAGGGTCCCAACCCTGACAGAGCCACAACGCTTTGGAGATGGGACAATAAAACAAGGAAAGTGAGACAAGAATAGCTAGCGTCGAGTCAATGATTCCGTAAACGTATAGACAAAGACAAGAAGATACGGATAAATGTACAAGGCCACACGATCAGAAAATTCAGAAGAGGACAACTTGAGATAGAACAGTATTCATGTATCAGGGTGTCCTCAGTGTAAATCTTTATATCGATACTGTTTATTTAGTCGTTACACATCATAAAACTGTCATGAAAATATCCGCTCTGATATTCAATATAAAAGTTTGTATATAATAAGCTATATAATAGGGTTTCAGACAAGGTTGTTACTCATTTCCCCTTTTCTTTCAATTTACAACCACATTCAGGCGGCGATATGAGAACGTTCCACCACATGGAATTAGCTGATTTTTGGTACACATATGAAACAAGTAAAGCTCTATCCGATTTTCTGATGGAAATTTGCATCCAAAACTATATAACGGGAGAAAATTGCAATTTTATGGCATTTTTCTTCATAATTGTGTCTCTGCAAGTGCATTTTCATCCGAGAATTTTTTTTTTTATGTTTTATGAATAAACACGATGTTTTGGAAATATTTATCAAAAGAAATTTATACTATGTTGCGAATTACAATTTCGAGATAACCTTCTTTTATTTACGAACTTATGTCTTTGATGCTGAAATTGACAACTTTATAAAAATACATTTTCACTGAAATTATGAAATCTGGGTGTCGGAAAGGTGTAAAATTATTCTTCGGAGATAAGAAATTATACGGGGGCAGGCTCCTATGGAGAATTAACATTACTGGAAACAGGCCCTTTCCCTGTTCCGACTGGGGGGAAATATAAATATGTTATGTTAGGTCTAACTAACTATTTGAAAAACAGGGAAGACAAATGCTTGCTTTTATGGTGTGTTTTCTAAAATAAAGACTATTATAACTTTTATTCATTAAGCATTCATCTGTCGAAGACTTTCCGATATGAACAAAAACGTAGTAGATTTAGCCCAAAAGCCTTATAAATCAGACACGGAGAAAAATCCGGGTTTTAGTCCTAGCCCGTAATCCAGAATCTTTATTTAACGCATGTGCAACAATACAAAAACCGGAAGTTACAAGTGTTTCTATTTGGATTTAGTTTCGTGTTTTTTTCAGGAGAGGCAAAAGTGTCGTATTCACCATGTTGGTGTCAGTGACTACGTTAAATGACCAGATTTTCACGCTTGAAGTTTCTGATGAACTCGAATTAGAGAATTTCAAAGCGATGTGTGAATATGAAGTAGGGATATTGGCGAGGGAAATTGTCGTCATGTGGAATGGTCGGCCTCTTCACGACGGCAAGCGGACAATGAAAGAATATGGGATAAAGAATGGAGATATGTTATTGCTTCAACAGATACGGGGACAGCAAGGACAACAACAGCCGTTCACGGATTCTTCCCCATCAGGTCAATGGGAGAATCTTACTTATAACAAAACAGTTCATAGAGTGCAATGCCCCCCTCCCCCACCGCATGAATCGGACACTGAATAAATAGAAAGGAAAACTTAATTTAACAGGATGATTTCTTTTTTAATATCTAAGGCCTTTTCACTTGAACACCAGTATGGATGCCGTTAATCCTGTTGTATGATCATTAGGCACATAAGGAAAACAGTTCTTTTTTGTTATTTGTGTAACAGGAGAGGAAAAATGCAAGGCCAGAAGGGAACCTTACCTCAGAAATCTACTGTAGACAGACGCTCTACCAATTAAGTTATCTGGTTACCGACGATGGATCCAGTCCAGTTTCGCAACATTCCTCCCTCTTTTTTATAAGTCTTCGTGGGACGAAGATTCAACTAATTACAACACAGAGTGGGGTATCCCCTTGCCAAGCATATGCCAAATGCTTGAAACAAGGGTTGGTCACAGACACCACTGTAACAGGAGAAAAAAATGCATTGCCTGACCAGGGCTTGAACCGCGGCCCTTCCGAACTCTAGACAGAAGCTCTTCCAATTGAGCTATCTAGTTGCTGACGATTGACCCAGTCCAGTACTGTTACATTTAGGACATGTCTTGGTGTGTGTACTGAAGACCGACACTGATAACATAGACCCTACTTGAACCAACCAAATCCTGATCTAGCACTTAAGTTAATACCTCAATGGGGTTGTTGTATTGGTGGTTGTGTGACTGCTGATGGCCAGGGTAGCTTAATTATAATTGGTTAGAGTGTCTGTCTCGTACAGTTTAGATGTCCTGGGTCTCTCCTGTTATGATTACACATATATCTAATATATAAGTTTATACAATGTTTGTAGCTATTGATAGGTTTTCTAACTGTTATAAATATTTTTCAGGTGTTCCAAATATTGACTTCGGTCAAATCCAGATTCCTGGTTTGATGGGAGCCACATCATCTGGATATCAACAGCAACCACAACAGGGATCATTTCCAGAAGATGACCCTGCTGCAGTGCGAAAACTGCTCCTAGCAAATCCCCATGAACTGTCCCTACTAAAGGAGCGGAACCCACCCCTGGCCGAGGCCCTTTTAAGTGATGACCCAGGTCTGTATATATATGGGATAGTATCATACTGGTGAAAAGCAGAAGTGATTGATTATAATGTATATTCAATAGTTATAGGAGCTATTGAATCTTGAGATTTACTGCACTCTATTGTAGTAATACTGTTATAATTTGAGTTTTACTAGTAAAGCTGATACTACAATCATGATATTTCAACAATGTAAATCTATCTATGTGGTTTATATTTTAATCATGACACTCGGGATGATATATGTCAACAATGTAAATCTATCTATGTGGTCTATATTTATAGAAAGTAAGAAGGATTACCCATACTTATTCATATCATTGTAAAAAACCCACATGCAAGTGAAATAAATTGAACTGAATTGTGCATTTCTTTGAACATGAAAATGATGCAGAATTATATTGTTCATGACATCCTTTCATGATGTGCCTTGGTCATTGAAGTTATCCAGGCCAGAATGTACATGTGCAAATGAGAAAATTTAGAAAAGTTACAGTATATATTTGTTATATTATACTGCAGTCAAAACTTATTTTGATTGACCAACCACATGCTGTGTTACCTCTCAAATGAATAAGGTGATTTATATTCAAGTATGTAAATGTATATCAACTGGCTGCATGCCATCAAATTTCGATTATTATTTTTTTCAGAAAAGTTCAACAAAATATATTTAGCTCAAAGAAAAGAACGTAAAGAGAAGGAGCGTGAGAAGATCAAACTAATGAATGCAGACCCATTTGATCCGAAAGCACAGGAAGTGATTGCAGAAGAAATTAGGATGAAAAATGTTGAATCAAATATGGAGAATGCAATAGAGTTTGCTCCAGAGAGCTTTGGGCAGGTGCTAATGTTATATATAGACTGTCGAGTTAATGGCCACGCTGTCAAGGCATTCGTTGATTCAGGTAGGTATATCTTACTATCTATATAACTCAGCCATATATCTATCAAATGAAACAATTACTATTTGAACAGGTATTATAGCGAATTTAACTGCTTTTACCTCTATTGGTCTTATACTGTACCCCTGTCTGTGGTTTCATGCATGTTCTTTTATTTAAGGTCAAGATTTTATTAACTTCCAGTGTTCCCGAAACCAACAAATGATTTTTTTCTAATTTTACCCTCAAATTGGATTGTACCCTTTATTTTTAAAGTCAATCAAATATAACCTCAAGTTTACATTTATTTTTTTAAAGGCATTGTGATATGCAGGGCAAAATGTATTCTATGCTAGCAAGCAATGTAGGAATGCATTTAAACAAGTCACTTGTGATGAAAATACATATATAAATGATGATATATTCAGATGCAGTAAATGGCTCTTGTGAATGGAAAATTATGATACATTATATAGGTGCCCAGATGACCATTATGAGTCAGACCTGTGCAGAGAGATGTAACATCATGAGGCTTGTCGATCCACGCTGGGCTGGTATAGCGAAGGGTGTGGGTACTCAGAAAATCATCGGCAGAGTTCACTTAGGTTTGTATCATTGTCCATGTCACCGTTCTGCCATGAATAGTGTTGTGTACTTGTATAAACAAAGCTCCACTGTATTTTACCATGTTTGTATGATTACATATATTGGGCTATTTCATCTATATACTGGTAACCGCCATTTATGACTTTTGTAAGCTCAAAATAACACAATATGACCTAAAGAATCTACTGAAAATAGAATTGTGAAAACTTTGATGAAATGTATGTATTTTGTATTAATCCAGTCTACCAGATGGTCAAACAATCTTGTTTGCTCAGCTATATGTGATAACATCAATTTATCTTTGAGCTGCATGTTTGTCATTACCTGAGATACTGTAATAATACCTGTGGCATATACCCATGTGATTGGTAAAATTAATGACAATTAAATGTTTGAAAAATATAATATGAAAATTAAAGGGAGATAAGTCACTAACAAACATCATGTCCCATCACTGCAGTTATATAATTCACAATCAAGTTACATTGGTTCAGGAAAAATGGTAGCTGTATAGGTGATACAACTAGACTGCATATCAACAATACAAAATCATAGTATTTAAAGGTTGTATGTGAGGTTTCTGACTGAAATCTGAAAAATTCTGAGATTGAAAATAATTTGCCATTTACTGTTAAAAAGTCATATAGGCTGATTTACTTGATCAAATTACTCCTTACTACTTGACAGAAATCATTAATTGTACCAATATTGTTCAATCTTTTACAGGTCAAATACAAATAGAAAAGGACTTCCTTCAATCATCTTTCTCAATACTGGAGAATCAGCCCATGGATATGTTGCTTGGTCTAGATATGTTAAAACGCCATCAAGTAAGTATATCTACCCTTAAAGTAAAGGTAAAGGTTATTATGACTATGAAGGTAAAAGACATTTTGTCATTATTGAAAATATTTGTTTAGTCCTTTTCTGAAGAAATAATCCATATATAAGTCACATATATGTTGCATTGCAATTAAGAGGGTAACAGACGTTGGAATACACTTTTTTTTTTATCTAAAACCAAAACTGCCAATCCTTCATTTAACCAATCTAGATATCCAGAAATAATAAAGGCACAGCATCAAAACGAAAGCCTAGTTTATTGGCCCTTGGCCTACAAAACCAAAAGGCCCACAGGGCCTGTATCGCTCACCTGGAAATGTTAGCAAAATTGAAGTTGAAATAGCCAGATTTTGCTATACATGTACTACATGGTTAGTCTGCAGGGGTTATTTTTATATGCAATTGGACAAAATCCTGTCATTCCTACAAGACCAGGAGGAATTTGAATAATTTGCTATGTTTCCACTATTGGGCTAAGCCACTCTGCACCAGGGGGGTGGGGGGTCAGACCCATTGTTTATACAAAATTAGTTCCCCTGTACCCAAGGATGCTTCAGACCAAATATGGACATAATCCTATTATTCATACAGAAGAAGGATTTTAAAGCTATTTTCCTTATATGGCCCCGCCCCTTCATCCCAGGGGGTTTAAACCCACAGTTTATACAAATTGGTTCCCCTTCACCCAAGGGTGCTTTGTCCAAAATTTGGACAAAATCCTGTCATTCCTACAATAGAAGAAGTATTTTGAAGAATTTGCTATGTTTCCACTATTGGGCCCCACCCCTCTGCCCCAAGGGGTCAGACCCAAAGTTTATATAAAATATAGTCCCCTTCACCAAAGGAAACTTTAGACCAAATATGGACAAAATCCTATCATTCCTACAGAAGAAGAAGAATTTTAAAGAATATGCTAAATTACCCCTATTGGGCCCTACTTCTCAGGCCCCAGGGGGGCCACACCCACCGTTTATACAAAATTGATTTCCCTTCCCCATAGGATGCTCCTGTTCAAATTTAGTCAAAATACCTTCATCCCAACAGAAGAAAAAGGATATTAAAGCTATTCCTCTATATCCCTTATTGGACCTGCCTCTCTGCCCCAAGGGGGGGTCAGACCAACCTTTTATACAATGTTGGCTTCCCTTCATCAAAGGGTGCTTCATACTGAATTTTGACAAAATTCTGTCACTCCTACAGAAGAAAAAGGATTTTGAGGAATTTGCGCTATTTTCCCTCATGTGCCAAAAAGGGCCACACTCAGTGTTTATACAAAATCGAGTCTCTTTTGCACAAGGATGCTTCAGACCAAATTGGGATGAAATCCCTTCATCCCTATGGTAGAAGAAGGATCTAAAAGGTTTTACCTCTATTTCCCCCATTTGGCCTCGCCCCTCTGCCCCAAGGGGGGCCACAACCACTGTATATGAAATTGAGTCCCCTTGGCCCAAGGATGCTCCAGACTAAATAAGGATAACAACCCTTAACCCTATGATAGAAGAAGGATTTTAAAGGTTTTACCTCCATTTTCCCTATTCGGTTTGCCCCTTTGCCCCAAAGGGGGACCACACCCACCGTTTATACAAAATTGAGTCCCCTTAGTCCAAGGATTCTCCAGACCAAATCAGGATAAAATCCCTTTATCCCTACGAAGAAGAAAGATTTTAAAGGTTTTACCTCATTTCCATTATTTGGCCCTGCAACTCTGCCCTCAAAGGGGCCACATCCATGGTTTATACAAAATTAAGGATGCTCCAGACCAGTCAAAATCTACTTGGCCGTTCAGGACTAGTAGCGTTTTAAAGGAAAAGTTGACGGACGGACGACAGACACTGCAGTATACAATCTATGCATGGCATAAGCTCACCATGGTCCTTTGGACCAGGTGAGCTAAAAACAAATGTATACCTCTATCTGGGATGTACTGAATGTCTTAAGCCAGAAAACCTCATTTCGGTTGCTTCAACATTATAAGGTAGAAGAACACTCCAAGTGAAAAATAATTCTAGACTACAAGTGGAACTCTTCATCAGGATTATAATTGATGCAATGGTACCCCTTATCTTAAGAATTCTTTTGATTCCAAAACATGAAAATATAACATTGTAGCTATATATTTTTTTAATTACAAAATGCTCGTAATTTGAGAGCTAATTAATAAACCATTATTTTTCAAACCAGGAATTATTTTTTCACGTAGGTATATACAAATTTAGGGGTCTGATTGGATGGTGAAAACAATAGCATTTTGTTGGGTGGTAGGTATAGCATACAGTGCATACGTAAAGCCCAAGTTGTTTGTTTCTAGTACTCTATATAGACATGTTTGACCCGAACCATTTGTTCACAGTACATTTTACACTTGAATAACAGGTTATGTTTGTTTACAGTGTTGCATAGATCTGAAGAGGAATAAATTAGTGATAGGTACCACAGGAACAGAGACTTCATTTTTAACAGAGTCCCAACTTCCTGAACAATCTCGTCTTAACTACAACCATCCACCATCACCTAAGTCAACATCCCAGGAGGATCAGCAACTAGCTGAGGCTCTTGCTCGATCTCAGGACGAGACTGGCGGTATGTACATCTAGTATATGTAGAGGAAATCNCCCCCCCCCCCCCCCCCCCCCCTAAAATAAAATGTTGGTTGCATAATTGAAACAACTGGTATTCATCTGGAAACATGAAATACTCTTGTTAAAACATTTGGGAAGAACAAATATGTAGCTGAATAGACAGTTGTTTTCAGTAACATGTAAATGGGGGTCCCTGATTGTTCCTGTTGTTTGTTTTCACATTAGAAACACTCTGATTGATGAAGTTGTTTTACATTAGAACAAATATTTCATTTTACAATAAAATATTACATATATACATAGGTGTCAGGCAGAAACAGAATTTAAACTAAATGGGTTGTATTAAGGATTTTAAAACTGTTACCAGGTATACAACTTTCACACTTTTCAGCCTACAAATTAAAGTCTTTTGTAATAATTAAGAAATACACCATGTTCAAGGAATAACGAGTTGTCACATGTATCAGCTTTAGAAAAGAAGTTTGATGATCAAATCAGGTATTCATATTTTAATGCGTAAAATTTATAAGTTGCAGTAATGTTCATAAAAACCAAAAGAACATTTATTAACCTTGTTTATATTCAATCTTTCAGCTTCTTCATCCAGATCTGCTGGCTCTTCTAACTCGCGCTCATTTCCAGAACAAGTTGTACAAGATCTAATGAGCAATGGTTTCCCAAGGGACCGTGTTATAGAGGAACTCTCCATCGCCAATGGCAGCAAGGAGGCAGCTCTTCTGGCCCTTTTTGCAAAGGCTTTCACAGTTCCATAGTCAGGATTACACAATGTAGATGGTTGTCATGACGATGTGTGCATGGTTGACATACTGATGTGGTTGAATATGAAAGGATGTAAGAGGCGATGTTGTGGTACCCTGACAAGGGAACATTTTGAGAATGATACAATATTGATAAGCAATCTATGCATAATTAACGAGGAATTGAACGTCTAAAGGATAAGATTTTGTGCCAATGTGGGTTTGCATGATATTCATTATGTCTTGATATATATTGTTTACTCCTTAAGGATCCCTGTACCACTGCCAAAAATTGCAAATATGCATATATTAATAAATGGACAATTTTTTTTCCAGCATGACCATAGCTTTTACAAATCATTTCTGACATTAAAAACCATGCCTTTGAGAATGTTCATAAAAAAGTAATAAAGATGAATTAAACAGTTACAATGTACCTGGTCAGTGGTAGTACCCAGTGAAGTCAGTACTGCCATCGTTATACACTATACAGCCATAGTTAAGGGGAGATAACTATATTTTAAATATTTTCTAGTAAAGATCCCTAGTGCGGTATACCTGCAGTGGGACAAGGATACTTACGTTTGTTTCACAAAGGATTCATTTTCACTGTTCATGTTCATTGTATTTACTTCCAAAAAAAAGACCTACTGATTTGTTGTCATTTAAATACAACTGTACGTAGATTTTAGTTAACTGTAATAGGAGTCAGGACTGTTATTGAATTTCCTCAGAGACCAAAATAAAACCATGAAAATTTGACCCTGTGAAGCTGTGATAGTAAAGTGCTATACAGTACAATGCATGTTAATAAGGAGTAACACAAAACCTACCCAGCAATAAACTTTAATACAATGAAACACTGGTTCAGGGGGAAAGGAGACAATCTTTTGTCATGTAAATTATTTTGTAATATAGAAAAATTTAGTGGAAGAAAGTTTTCAGATTTCTTTTCAAACAAGATGAGTTTTCCAGTAAAAAGATAATTTTGGAGAAAAAATATTCACATGCAGTTGTTGTTATTTTGTATTTACTTTATGGATATGTTTTAAGAGCAACATCAATACAGACAGTCCCATATAAATAATTTAAAATTTCGCATCAGACCACTTACAACTGTCAATTGTCCAAACTTCAATTTGTCGTATTCCTTACTGTTGTTAATGTTTTAAGTTATTGTTTTATTTCAAGTTAACAAGCTTGGAAGGAATGCAGAGTGTAACACAATATACACGTGAATATAATTAATTATCATTTCAAAATTATATTCAGTTTTCTTACAGTAGCAAATTTTAGGGGAGATAATTTGAAATTGTACAAAATAAGATACATATGTCTTGAAAAAGGAATCATTTATGGTATGTTGTACTAAATGAATACCTAAGGGTTCCTTGGTTTACAGTTTTTGTTTAAAAAAAATTGTTGTTTACTTGATCCTTTATCATCTAGTCCTGTAACTACTTACATTTCACCCTTGTGGAACACAACACACCTAAGGTTAACAGATATTTATGTTCCCCTCAAGGAAGGTTAACAAGTATTAATGTTAAAATTGTTTATTATAACTGAAATAGAACAAAAGCACAATAGTAAAGAATGAGGAGATATAACCAGATACTGTAGCACGAGAGGGGAAAAACATTTTTTGAATGGGAGAAATATGTTTCCGGAGAATTTTGAATGAGAAAATAGAAAGCCAGAGATGAGAAACACATTTTGTTTTAAAGGCTTGATCAGAATCAAATTCATGGTTATATTTATAACCAAGATGATAATAATGTAAGTCATTTTTTTATTTATGAAACTTTGGATAAACAGAGGTGTAGGTAATGGTTAAGCATATCATTCTTTTTATACCACATGTGGGTAACATATGCATGATGGGAGAATTATTTTTGTTGGTTAATATATAGGTCAAATTATTGTACCAACTTTTACTTTACATTTTTGTAAAGTGATGCTTTGGAACATCATACTTAATGTAGTCAATGTGACACCATGCTCATCTAGATTTTTTCCTGGGTTTGAAACTGGAGTAACATTGTGTGTGAATATGTAGTAAAATTCTGCCACCATTTCTCTAGCGAAATGTTGGTGTTATAAAGGGTTTGGCAATAAACTGAGGGAACTTTTCAAAGGAATTTTAACAATAAGAGGGAAAAGGAGTAATATGGTGGCTGTTAGCGGGGTGGCAAATAGAACGAATGGCATCATATCAAGGTTTTAATATACAATTTACTACGTCAATTACTGATTAATAAGTTAACTGTCACGATTATCGAACTTGTTGGTAATTAAAAAATTGAGTTTAAACCGTTCCATCAAACCTCATGGCTATTTAAATAAGCATAACAAACCATCTCTAATTTTGGAATGTTTTTTTCATAATTATTTCTGATCTCATATTTACATGAATACAATCTCAATATAATTATATAGGTAATGAAAATAATATATCAAATGTCAAATGTATACATGAAGGCAGTACAATAGAGGTTTGACAGAGTGAATTGATCATATCAGTGATTATTTTATGATGCAATGGTGTTAATTGTCCATCAGGAAGATAATAAACAAGGAATAATTAAGTTTTTGTTCGTTTTTTTATTGATTTAATTATTACCATGAAGTACTATTCACACACTTGTGTAGTGCATACAGTTACACACACTCAAAATGTAATGTACAATGTACCACATTGGAAACGTACCCGCGAAATGGTCAGGCACTCGGAATTCATTATTCTGTTCTCTCTGCTACCCAGCTGAACAAATATTCAGTTATAATAACAAAACTATCTTTTTATAATTCACTTTCTCATAAGGGCAAATAGTTCAGCATGCACATCTGTTGTCTTTTAGCTTCCGTCATACCTCATATTTTCCTGTGATGGATTCCAAAAAAAGCCCCGAAAAATGACCTTTACCTACTTTCAATGTCACAGGGTTCAAATGTCAAAAAAATGTAATGACTTCTTCTAATGATATTTGGCTGGTTCTTTTCCTGGGATGGAGCTTGTCAATATGTGTTTTAAAAATGGTACCTTCAACCTACTTTAATGCTCAAAGCAGTCGAGCATGTCAAAAACATCAAACAACTTCAAGAACCAATAGGCCTAGTGTCCTAATATTTTACTAATGACTCCTGGGAGGGATCCCAACTAGGATTTTCAAAACAAAAACTCCTTTTAAGGTTACAGGGGTCAAATATGTGTGATTCTTCAAACAATTTCTCCTGAAGATCCCATAGGCTTAGCTTCAAATCATGATATTTTAGCTGGTATCTTCTTGTGATGTATCCTAAAGAAATTTGCAAAAAATCCGGCAATTTTGTGTTTTTCTGCCAGGTAACATGCATGTTAACCTTTCTTTTTTTGCTGAGTAAACATACTGAAGTCTTTGATAATTATAACACAAAATCATTGAACAGATAATTTATTTTGAAATCTGGGTATACATTTGAAAAAATAATTGCATAGTTCAAACGTTTCTAATATGACAAACATTATCATAACTTAACATAAACTGATGTAAAAATTGAAAAGTTTAAAAAATAGTGTCCATCAGTGCACTAAAAATATCTGTGTAAAAATATATACATGTACATTCATACACGTATAAACTATAACGTGAGCAAATCAGTACTATAGGTATCTATAGTAACTCATTCAAAATGTACCAAAAAATTGATCTAGACCACTAGGTTTGAAATTACATACATGTAGTTTCCCCCCCCCCCCCCCCCATCTCCAAACTATAAAATACTATTCTAGCTGATTTCAAGGGCCATAACTCCAGAAAAAATAGTCTTACAAATTGAGGTATAATGTATAGCTTGAAACTTGAAGAAAAAAAACCCAAACCTATACCTCATTGATTATGATGATCCGTAAATACACAAATCACATCGGCTGGCAAACTTAGCATGAGTTGGATGTGCATAAGGAATTTGGTTGAAACATCTTAATAATATCTACAGCAATTATCACACGAAAACCAAAGAATGCCCGAGATTGGTGGAAAGACAGAGGAACACAAACATTGTTATCAAGTTTGAAGGAATTTGGCTAATATTTGCTAGAGTTGTTGAGCGGAAACGGCAGATAATGACGTTTTTCATTAATCTGTAAACTACATGACATAAAACAACCCAGTATCTCAAATCCTTTTAAACATTTTTTTGGCAGGCGTGATAATCATCGAATCCACAAAATTCCATAGTCCCGATCTCTTCCGACCCCGAGTCTGGTAACCATTTTGCTTTTCATGTGTGGAAGCCATTTTCTGTAGCTTAGACATTTCCTGTAGCTCTTCCTGTTCAACCAAATAACGATCGACATCATTAACCTACAAAAAAGGAAATCCATCCATTGAACTGTCTGATAAATATGTTAATGATTTATTGTAGATTATTTCAGTGGTCAATGATTTTTTCTTGTGTTACTACACATCCCTGGTTATAATGAAAATGATGAAAATAAGAAATATCTCATAGATCTACTATACTCTTTAAAAGACATTTTGAATTAAAGACAGAGAATTAAAACATCAACAAATAACAACACTTTCCAAGTATAGAACTACATAGGAGTCCCTTTTTCTTTCCATAATATATTGTGTGAAAAAAAATGTAGAGTACCAACACAATCCAGGACCTAAAATTCTTCGTTAAAATGTCAATCTTCATATACCAGTCCCAGGAAAATATAAAAAAATAAATCAGCGACACCTGTATGATGTACAGTGGCAAGGAAATCATGTTTCAACTTATGTTTGTATAAATGCATAATATACCCTCCAATTGAAGATGACCATAAGCTAAAGCTAAAGATGCAGCTGGGATTAGAAAATTTCAACATTTATCATAGTGTGTACATGATATTACCTGAATACCATGCTCTTCAGGGTGTGTCATATTCAACAGTCGCTCCGACTCTTCAGATGGTGTAGCTAGCCTCTTCCGACCTCTGAGACTTTTTGAGAGTGTTGCTGGTCTCAAATGATCACTTTGGGCTTTCGATGATATAGCTGACCTCAATCTAATTCTGTGACCTTCAGATGGTGTCGCGGACCTCATACGACCTCTGCGAGCTATTGATGTTGTTGCTGACCGCATTCCATTTCTGTGACTGGATGGAGTTGCTGACCTCAATTGACCTCTGAGAGATTTTGATGGTGTTGCTGACCTCAATCGACCTCTGTGACCCTTGGATGGTGTTACTGACCTTGCTTGACTCCTGTGACCTTTGGATGATGTCAATGACCTTGTGAAAATCTTTACATCTTTAGCTGGTGAAGCTGACTTTCTACCTTTGGGAGGTTCTGATGACCTTGTGTGGGCCCTGTGACCTTTTGGTGAGTCTGATGACCTTTGAACTTTGATTGATGACCCTAAGAGTCTTTTGTGACCATTCGATTGAGATGTATTCTGCTTCCGCCTTCCATCCCTCAGGCTCTGACTATCTGTACCTAAAATAGTAGTTTATACAGGTGTAGATGAATGGTTTTTTTTTACCATAGCTTGTTAATAGGAGGTAAAACATTATCAAACAAACATGGGTTCACATTATATAGATACTAGACTGTAAAGAATATCCTACCAGGGTTCTCCCCAGGCCATTTAGCTGATACGGCTCCGTATCAGCTTCAGTTTGAAATCCTCCCTGCCGTATCAGTTTAATTGACCCGTATCACCTTAGACTGTGAACCGTATCACCTTGTTATTTGTACTGAAGGTGGTCTTTTTATGCAAGAAATTGACACTGATTAAAACACACGGCTGACCCAAGTCCAGCAATGACCCCACTGGTCATGATCATTTGCACGATAGGCGTATTGCCACAGGGGGGCTGTAATTAGTGGGGAGGGGGACCGGACGACAAGCCCACAGGTGTCCGGCAAGCGTGCTCACTGGAGCCTAAAGCAATTACCACCGGATCCTTTTAGCATGGTCAACAGGTGATTAATTGAGGTACCTACTGTTGGATTAACAAAACAAACACTTATTACATCTATTATAAATTAATTTACTCACATATGATTGCATTTGACAACGCTGAAA
>NW_018404371.1:713563-748056 GCF_002113885.1 Mizuhopecten yessoensis
CCCCCCCCCTTAGGTTTGATAAGGTATAATAAGGTATTATATTAGCGTGTCCATCTTGAATTTTCGTTGCAGATGAAACATATCAGCTTAAAAAAAATCTGGGGAGAACCCTGCCTACAAATAATAAAGCAAGGTACATGAAACAAATTGCTTTTGTTTTCCAACCATCTTAATAATTTTACAATTTATATTAATTTTTAAAGGTCAGTTTTAATTTTCTCGGTTGAGAATGACCAATTTCTTAACTGTAAAGTTTGAATGGGGTATATATCTTTTATTACTACAAAGTCACTAAAATATCAATAAACACTCAATGGATATGAATTTGAGTGAAGTTTATATATATCTTTTTTTAAGTTATATATTGTACTTTAAGTAGTGACATTAAATCTATATACTCACTTGACGTACCAGATTGACGAGAGTCTGATGACCCATCCTGATTCCTACGTGGGTTGACTGTGGTCTGAACATTATCATAGGTTGGTTTGTTGTTCGGAATAGAAGCCGTTAAACCACCACACCTTTCTGTTGAACTGTTGGTCTGGTCTTTTGTAAGTGTTTGGTCAGTGTCAGATGGCCTCTTCCGTTTTGATTTGTTGGGGATTTCTGCTGTCCCATCTGAGGGAGACACCTCTGGCAGCTCCATGATCAGAGGCGGCCGTTCTGTACCATGACCACAACCACCAGCTCTGTACAGCACATGCCGATTGTTCTTTCCCAACTGGTCGTCTCTACCATATATTTTTGAGCGAAACTTATTCACTTTATAAGAAAATCCTGTAATATCGTCAACATTAAGATTGCTAGACTTCCTCTTTTGTCTCCAGTTGTCCTCCTGATTTGTGGGACCAGATTCTGTACCACCTGTGATGTCTAAATCAGTGACCCCAGATTGTGATAACTCAATAACAGCAGATCTTTCAACGCGTTTTCTCATACTTCGGCGTCCAGTTGAGTCAATTTCTTTACTACTAATATCACTTATTCTAGCTGACCTCCTTAAACATCTTCTGCTTTCCAGTTGATCATCTTCACTGTCACTAGATGCTGTCCTGTTTTTCCCTTTACTCACTGTCTCCTTATTCTCTTGTTCCCTCGCATAACAGTTTCTTTTCTGCAATTCCCTTCTCTGTAACTCTCTATTATCCGTTTTCCTGCAATGAGTATGTCCCTTATCCAAATTCCCATGGCCACTGTACCCAACTCCATTATGTAATTGTCTACTAGAAGTTTGCTGCTTTTCCAATTCCCTATTCTTAGGCTGTCTACTGTTGGTTTCGAATTCTCTGTCCTCAGATTCCCTGTCAGGGAATTCTGAGTCGTCCCTCTCATTATTTCTAGTTGGTTTCTTCCTTGTCTGCTTACCTGTGGTTTCATGGTTCTTGGTGAAGATGGGTTTCTTACCACTTAACACTTTGTCCTGGGTGGTTTTCCAGACTGGCCGTTCACTTACATGAAACTGAAAGTAATATCTTGACGTCTGCAAATCTTTGCCGTTCTGTTGGAACCCAATTTTATGACAAATAGCCCAGTCTTTTTTGAGAGGCTTCACCATCAAGTGATTGGTGAATATGGGTGGGATGGGTTTATCACTCTGAGCTAAATGAAGTACAGCCCGAAACACCTGCTCCAGTTCTAAATGGAACTCCATGCTGTCACACTTCCTGACCTCCTGACCAAAGATGACCTTGACTTTGTACACAGTGTCGTCGTGACAAACAAGACAACAGCCATCACTGTTTATAGAGATTTCACTGAAAAGCATGGTTTCCATTTCCGATCCCACCTGTGCTAAAAAAAAGTAAAAAAGAAAATTAAATAAAAGAATTTCATCCTGCAATAACTTTTATCCTGCAATAACAGTAAAAGTATTTAATGAATCAGGCTCATTATTATATTCATGGTTAAATCTTCAATTTCATAAACCACCTGTTCCTCTAGCCATTTACTTCTGATCATAAATTTATTCAACTGTATACGTACATCTGTGTGGAAAGAATATTTTTCCTCAGACTTAAGGACCCCTGCCCCTGCTAATGTTCAGGGGTTTTGCCAGCTATTTTGGGAAAGGGCCCCTGAGCAGGAATTGGGGAAAATATCAGTGTTCTGAGTGACTTCTCACATGCACACGTACAGGTATGAGAAAATATCATATGTTTGGAAAAAATAAAACCTGCCATGTGATTAGCAGTCATCTAGCTGTTTCTTACAGTGAAATGTATAGCAATAATTAAATAAACACATCAATTTTCAGTGTTTTGTTAATTCAATTTCAAAGTTTCGTTATTTATGTACTCAGATTGAATGCTCCTTCATAGATGGTAATACAAGTAGTTTTGAACATTGCACTTTGTGACTGGAAACTTGTATAAAAATGTTGTTTTTTTTTTATCCAATTTCGAAAATAAAGACTGAAATCGGTCATTCTTCAATTGAGAATGAGTCCCTGTAACCGGACCCTATAAACACCTGGCAAAAACTGTGACGTTATATCTTAAGGTATTTGATACAGGCTCATGTCGGTGTATACATTGTATAGTATGCTCATAACCTTTCCTCCAAATGAAAAAGAAATATGGAAGTTGCTTAATTAGTATGTTCCCATGTCAAGAACAATGTCAATAATGACCTTTGCAGAAATTATTTGTCGAAAATATTGTTGATTTTGTCTGGAAAGTAACTTTTGAAAGCAGAACTTGAGTGGCGAAAAATTGCATTTATATTATATTTCATGAAAAAAACTTACCTGTACATGCATTCCTGAAACATCCGTGTATTCACTATTATCGAGAAAAATTGAAGAAAATGCTTCAAATCTCAAGAATGTAACCTGTTAAATTCTTATAACTATAAATCTGATGAACATGCTATCACAATTGGTACAATTTTGACAGTTTTTTAGTTATCTTTAAAAATTCAGATCTTGCATCTGGATCCAATATTTTTTCGAATTTTGACCAAGACTACCTATGGTGGTTAATTTTCAGGAAAAGTTTTATATCTAAGTAATTTGCTTTTGAAAATAGAACGCTTAACCCGCAGTGAGATTTCATCCGTTTTTTGGCCGTTATTAGTACCCATATCACAGACTATGAAACTTTTTTTTTATTTCTACTAGTTGATGTGCCGAATACAACAAAATATATTTCTTTTATAAATACCATATAGTGAACTATAATTGTATATATTCACTTTTATATTATCCTGTTATAAGGACCAGAAATCAACATTTAAATATGCTTTTATTTAACCCCTTCAAATTCCTCCACAATTTCGTCGACATACGTCGTTTTTACTGGTATTCTGATATGTTTACTTTGATGTCTTCATGCACTCTTAAAATGTTCCTTAATTTGTAGAAAAACAATTTACTAGCATTGACAGCCTTGTCAACCATTTACTGCAATTAGCACCGAGATATGGGTTTTGTCAATGTGTACAATGTATGTAATGAATTTAAACTCAATAACTACCAACGGGCCTCATATTAATGAGTTTAGTTGACGAGATGTCTGTCGCATAGACCACAGGGGCACGTTACAAATATCTGAAATACACACATATGCTATACTTATATGGGTCATAACACACATAAACATACACTGTATGTTTATGTGTGTTGTGACCAATATCAGTATAGCATGTGTGTATTTCAGACATTTGTACCATGCCCCTGTGCACAGACAAAAAAAATAAAAGATTCGTTGTGTTACAAGATATTTTACAACTGTTTTGATTAATAATCTAAATTTTCCCTTCTTATACAAAATATTTGAAGGCTTTAACTGTGTTAAATACTATGGTTACGTTATTTACGTCATATCTTATGTATTATGACGTCATATGGCATTTTCGTCACAGGGTGGCGAATTTGGGTGCATGGCGATTTTGCCTGCACTTTACCGATCCGCGACCAAAATCTCAGAAGAGCATCTTCTTAGTTGTTCTTTTAGTTAATACCATTAGATCTTAGAACATAGGATGGTTAAGGGAATATACTGGCTGAAATGTTCAGTTTAGGGTAAAACATCGAGTCTCCCTACAAAATATGGAGAGCATTTCAACATTCAGAGGGTGATCTAAAGTCAGCAAACTTCGATTTTCTGATCGAATGTTGACCGTACGTGCGTACATTGGATTTTTCGTACATTGTTATCTTTTTGTGTACTTACTGGTCAGAAGTGAAATACAATGTCGTAATAATTGTTCCGTCTGCGTTCCCTTTCAAATATGGCGGCAGTAGGACACAAACTTAGGCTCATACTACATTACGGCATATGTACCTATAAAACCAACAAAGGTCCGGAAGAGTCCGCTGCAACACAGGAGAGACCGCTATTTTAATACACTAATCGTCTGGGCCTTTGTATCTTTTGTTATTTCCATTCTATATATATATATGATTTGGTAATTGGAGATAAATAACAATTTTGACAATTATGACAATTTTGATATCATACATTTTGATATTTGAAGAGTCCGGTGCAACACAGGAGAGACCGCTATTTTGATACACTAATCGTCCGGGCCTTTATATCTTTTGTTATTTCAATTCTATATATAGTATGATTTGATAATTGGAGGTAAATAACATTTTTGATAATTATGTCAAATTTGACAAATTTGACAATTATGACAAATTTGACGACAATTATGACAAATTTGACAATTTTGATATCATACATTTTGATATTTGAAGAGTCCGGTACAACACAAGAGAGACCGCTATTTTAATACACTAATCGTCCGGGCCTTTATAACTTTTGTTTTTATAATTTATAATTTCCATTCTTATGATTTGATAATTGGAGGTTATTTTATGACAATTTTGATATCAAACACCTTTTCGGTGTGTTCTCCTTTCTAATTCGGCCCCTCTGGCTGATATCAGGACACTCGTGGTATATTATTAAAATGGTCATATATCATAAACTTTTTATCATTTGTCTTTTTGATAATTTTTTTTTTTTAAACCCAGTAAAAACATTTGTAGGAAGTGGTCTGATCAACCTCACAGGGACCTGATACTTTGTTACATCTATATTTCGACCTATTCTAAACTTGGCCCCATGGGTGTTCAGAGTAATTTTATATGTTTTAGGGGTTTAGATCGACTTTCGGTAAAAATGACACCTCAATGATCATATTTAGGTTGTATACAAGTGTCATTTTCCCCGGGAATCTATCATTATTTCAGTAATTTCTTTGGTTATAATGAATTTCTTGTACGGCCACATTTTGATCTGACAGGAAATCTGTTTAGAAGGTAGTTAATGAGTTTTGTGTGAATTACTGGGATATATAAGGAACCCGTGATTGACCACAGGAAATCATCATCCAAGTGGAATGGCTGGTGATATACATATCTACTCTTTCGAAAAAATATTCGCTACGTTTATTTATTTATTTCCAATTCAACAGACCCAAGGGTCCACTTACAGAATGGATAACAACATTACAACACAAGTATAAAATATCACAGTCAGTTATGCATGTAACACAGACTAAAAGATACTCATATGTAAAACAAAAGGAATTAGTGATATTAAAAACCTTGGATTTTGAAGATGGTCTTTGGTATTCCGATAGATGAACATCAGAGCAGAGACGTATATATTATACGTCTCTGTTCAGCATTATGTTTCCCCCTAACTTTCATCTGTCGGGTGATGACTTGTACCGTCTATGGTTTGTATATAACGGGTTTTTTTGACAGTGATAATGCATTTCATTTATGCATATTTTCCTTGAAGTTGATCCTTATACATTTCCCCGTTATCTAACCTGAGGACATTGTTGTTAAATGGAAAATTGGAAGACACGTGCTCTACATACTAACTTCAGGTACCCCCTGGTGACATCCGTTTGGTGTCATACCTTGATACATGTATAAAGGTGTGTCTTGGGCCTCCTGCTGCCAGGTGTTATCTGAGTGCCAACATACTTACCAACAATAGGCAAGTGTTGCTTTATGAAACAATGGCAAGTCAATTATATACTGTTTCATAAAATCTGCATTTCACCTGTGAATAACCGATATTTACCTGTGTTTCATACAACACATTCTCTCAGATCAACCATTAATAGCTCATTTTTACCGTTTTCAGTTGTAGCATCTTTTTACTAAAAGTAAGCACTGGAAAGTGTTTCTTTACATTCTATATTTTATTCAAACTTTGTGTACTCTCATTTCAAAAATCTTAAAAAACTAAACTTAAAAACAAATGAGGTAACATACAGATCCATTTAACTCTGGCAACTGATATAGCTATATATAGCTGTATAGAAATACAATATTTTATCAACATTTTATTACAAAATACATCAAAGAAAAGTTTAAAAAATGAAAATTTACAGTTATGAAAATTAAAAGTAAACCTCTAGTGACTTTGCTTTATTTCTATAAAAACTTTAACACATATTGCTGCATACAGGTATCAATTATAGATGGATATAGCTATATCGTTTTTTTTTACAGTTACATAGTTCAGTCGGACCTGACATACATGTATGATGAAACTGAACTATTTTAGAACATATTAAGCTCAGATGATTAAAAGAAATGAAAATGCCTAAAAAATCATTTATAAAATGTCAAAACAAAAACAACAAAAAATAGCAAAAAATCTGCCAAATATGCAGCATGCTGAAGAGATAAGTTCTCTATCAAGATAGAAACTTAACAATTTATAAATCCTGTTCATTTCTTTAATTTGACAACCCATTCTAATCGTGGCATCGTCTATTAGGGCTGTCACAATATATCGGAGAACAGGTATATCACAATACATTGGTATATCATATCGTATCACAAAACAGAGATGAAATATTGCTGTATCGCAATATTTTTCAAAAGCATATTTGTATGTACGTTATGTATCTGCTTGGTGTTTTAACTTTGCAAATTACTACAAATTCTAACAAATATGCAAATTTAAATCATGAAGCAGGCTTTTAATAGTTCAAATTTTGTAATCGATGGTTGGTTTGACAAAAATCTTAAATCCATATTATATTTCATCATCATCATCAATCTTTATTTCCTCCGATATGGAGATAAATTGTACATAAACATAAAATGTAAACATTGAAACACATGATACATATATATACACATTTACAAAAACAGTAGACACTGAGGAAAACAATTTCCTTGGTCCAGTTCAGTGAATATAAATCTCAGGTTAACATTCATACACATTCTCTCCCTCCCACATGCACACAGGACGCACACACGCACGCACGCATCCTCACACACGCACACACATGCACGCATCATCAAATACGCGCGCATACTTCCTTGCACATACACGCACACGCACACACACCAATCATCAGAATTACGCACGCACACATCATCACACACACGAGCACGAACACTTCCTCACACACGCACGCACTCACCCTCACACACTTAAGCTTACACACACCTCAGAAACGCACGCACACATCCTTGCACACACTCGAACGCACCATTCCTCACACACGCACGCACATATCACTGTTATGCGCTACCACCAATATTCAGCTAGTATTTACACATACTAATTAATCAGTAATTAGTGATAGGATAATAGCCAAATATAAGCTTTCTCAGACCATACGATTTCGAATGATCATCATATGTCATCACAGTTCAATATATGTTATATTATATAATTACTTTATATATTATTGGTAAGAAAACACAATCGGGTTCAGCAAATAGATGAGTAGCAGTGCCTGCTCAGTTATTGCTATAATAGATGTGCATAGCTTCCCTGATGAAGGCTGCACACTTAAATCTGAAATCGTCTCTGGTAGGGTGGTCTGGCAAGTCTGGGACTAGGGTCTCTGCACCAAAAAGTGAACACAGGAAGTCCTCGTCTTCCATGTCATTTAGATAACAATAAACTTGTGGTCCATACGCAAGCATAACATTAGTCAGGAAGCGGTTTTTCAGTGACCTGGTTGATTGACACGACACACATATATGGCGGGTCGTGTCTTGGATGTCTATCTGACAACAGGTACATCGTCGGATTTGATTTGAATTAACACAGGTCAAACCATTACACAGGAAGTACACTTGTCTAATATGCTTTGTACATGTGCAAGCAGCCCTCAGAACATAGGGATGGTACGTCGAATGAATTCGTCTAAATCTAATAAAGTCATCATCGTTGGATAGCCTCGTTCTTAAGGCAATATTTTCAAAACGGCTAATGGCTCTCTTTACGACACGTTTCCACTCACCATTCCCCGGGAATTTGAACTCTCGCTGGTACTAATCGAGACAGGATCTTGGGGTGTATTTGTGAATTATTGCAACAATATCCGGGATGAAACCTCCTCGCCAATAATGTAGCTATAAAGACGGACTAAGAACATTTTTTTACAATGTATCTACAATCTAGGTTAATCAGTTGTGCTAGGAAGATGAGTTTCCGTTGGTCGATAGTGGCGCCTATTCGCTGGATTCCCAATATGCTTTCTGCAATGTCTGACCGTGTCCTTTTCCCTACGTTTAGGATAAATTTGTCAGCGTAATGCTGGAACGTATTTAAATTACGGATGTCCGCCTGGTTGATTTGCGACCAATGTTCGCATCCAAAGAGAATTGATGGAATGACGACTTTCCTGTATATATTAACTTCCACTAGAGCATTCATGGAAGTCGACTTTGCATTAATTCCAAGAACAGCATGGATGACACTTCTTCCTTTTTCACATGCTTTAGCAACCCGTTCGCCATTGTTCATCCTATTGGAAACTGGGACGCCGAGGTGAAGATGTGATAATGCAATTTGAATAGGATTGGTTCCTATTGACCAGGAAAACGAGGGTTCCCTTGGAATGAATCTGCCTATCACGATAATAGAGCACTTGGAACTATTGAATCTATACTGCCATGTCGTGCTGTAGGTGTGACAGATATTTAACATATTTTGCAAAAAATCAACCAAAACCATGCTGAAGATATAAGTTCTCTATCAAGATAGAAACTTAAGAATTTATAAATCCTTTTCATTTCTTTAATTTGACAACCCGTTCTAATCGTGGCATCGTCTATTAGGGCTGTCACAATATATCGGATAACAGGTATATCACAATACATTGGTATATCATATCGTATCACAATACAGAGATGAAATATTGCTGTATAGCAATATTTTTCAAAAGCATATTTTCATGTATCTGCTTGGTATTTTAACTTTGCAAATTACTACAAATTCAAACAAATATGCAAATTTAAATCATGAAGATGGCTTTTAATAGTTTAAATTTGTAATCGATGGTTGGTTTGACAAAAATCTTAAATCCATATTATATTTGGTTAAGTTTGATACATGTAACATTCTGACAACGACTTATTATAAAATTGAGCACATCCTTCTTTTGACAATATATAGGGATGCGTATCACAATATTTTCATTCTGTATTGCAAATATCGTGATACACTATTGGTGTATTGTGACACCCTAGCTGGTATAACGTAGCTTTCTGACGACAATTTTTTTTTTATATATTGCGTCGTCAGTAACCAGGTATTAATATTAGTACTATGTGACACCCTGTCATCTATATTACATTGTTTCTGATTTATATATTTCAAAGAAACAGATTTGACACCAGTGTTGGATTTCTACAAGCTTGGATGAACCTTTTGTTACTTGAAATGCCAGCTAAATATAACAGGTGCTCTCTCATTCGTTATGTTATTCTTGGCAATTGTTTTTTACAGTATACAGAATAAATCAATACAATATCGCCCAAGTTTGTTATCAGAACTCAACGAATGTTTGCACATTTTCTCCTCTTTTTGTTTTTGTTGTTGTTTTTTTAAATAGGAAAGTGAAACTTATTATAGGTTACCCCGACCTTCGTTGTTTTGCCATCTTAATTTGTTCTTATTTTAAGTACTGTATTTATTTATCTGCTGATTAACGATTGATTAAACAAGTTCCGAAGATTTCTTATTTAAATTATTGGAAATTATATCGAAAACAAAAATCCAGCAGGTCCAACCGCTCATGAGCTTTACCTAATTGACAGGAACTGAGACAAATCTGGCTACATGCATATTTAGGACGATGAAAGCAAAGAAGTTGTGATGGGTCATGGTTTTATCATTCACATGAAATAAATACAGGCCAAGTTGGTGCAATAGCTGTATCAACATGCATCCAGTATGAGTAACAAGTGTTCATTAAACATTGCATCAAATTGCATCGGATGATCCTAAGATAAGCATCCCTGTACTGCAGATTAAATTCAGTTGAATAAACGTCTTTCTCGTTTAAATGCAAGCAAACTAAATTAAAGCCTTTCATTCTTTTTTCTGCGACACTATTTTTATTTATGCGTTTCAATTTTATTCTCAAAACGATATTGTTGATTTTTTTCCGACTGTTATCTTTCTAATTTCTTCTTAAAACTTAATAAAAGTAAAAGTTCCACATATAACATGGGTTATAAAGCTGTTTAAATTTAGAAAATATAAAACTGTTTTAGACGTTTTTCTTGTTCAGTTTTTGGTCAATTAGTAAAACATCAAAAATGTTCGTTTTGATTGCTCAATGTTACACTTGAAATCTGTGCCTTCAAACCCTGCATAGAACGTTTCGACAAAAGTAGACGAACCGGTTAATCCAGAGTGTATAACCTGTACGATACTGTCGCAATCTTTTGTAACTCGAAGAGAGGTAATCTTCACAGATTCCTTTACCGGTTTTCATTTCCTACATCCGGTTTTCTGTTTTACAACTTCCGGTTATGGAGTTTATGCCATAACAATATGTACGAAATTAATTTAAAGTGGACGTGAAACTATCGGGCACTTGTGCCAGAAAATCGCATAAATATGGCGGAGGCTGCTGACCATAAACGGGGACGCGACACCATGCCAAGGCAGGGCAAAGTTGAAAATGGTGAGTCTGACTGATTTGTCATTGTAAAACTATTCACAGTTCACCTGTTCAAACGTTCGGGTCATTCCAATGTGATAGTATACTGAGTGATGTTTGGCGTTTAAAATATACACATGTATCATAATATCTTATCATATCATATAGCTGTAGAATGTCAGAGACCTGTGTGTTATAAGAAGATTTTTTTTGCATGAATGTTTCCCACTCAATTAAATAAAAACGGTAAACTGGAAATAGCTTACCAATCGAGCCATCGTAAGACACTGCAGAGTGTCATCATTATGGTTTGGTTTCAACAAATTTTATTGTATTTACGAAAGGATTAGACAACAGGCAGTGCCTATATTAATCTTCTCCTGAACCGGTGCAACATATATATACATTTACACAGAATAATAAGATATATTTACAAAATTACCGATAATTAATTACTTATTGAAATAGATGGACATTTATATGGAAAATATGTTTGAATTAATGATATGGCTGAGTGTTTAAACTACACACACTTATCAGGTCGGGGAAAACCACTAACTTGCGTATATACGCAAACTCGCCTATTATAAGCCAATAAGGGTATGGATTTGTTACTAAAAATAGCCAAAATCACTTTAATATTAACTTTCTCATTTTTGTTTGTCCAAGTCTTATTTATTCAGTCATGAAACATAATGTGCATGTGGGAAAGTACCAAAAATAGATGCAATACTTCCGCTAAAGTTACATCAAGTTTCTAAGTAGCCAACGCTTTCAGTAAACATCTTTTAGCAAAATATTATTTATCTTGTTGTATATTAATGCGATTTTTAATAATATCTTGCTAAAGTTACTGTTAAAGCGATTTGGGTTATTTTTAGTAACAAATCCATACTCCAACTGGCGTATAGTAGGTGAGTTTGCGTATTATACGCAAGGTGGTGGTTTTCCCCGACCTGTTAATATCAAGGCTCACTATGGTTCCATGAAAATAAGTATGATTTGTGTATTGGCCACCATGCTCTGGTCTAATAAAACCTTTTAACTTAGGACAGTTTACGATATGATATAACGAGACAAAAAAAGGGCTCTAGTCTACCCGAACAAGGAATAAGATAACTGGGTGCACAACACAGATCACAGGGACATGTCACATACTATATAATGGAGGACACATATACAAGTGTTGTCAGTACATATACATATGAAGTATACTGTGATGCTGACTGAACATTTCATGCTACACCATAGAAAACAAAAATCCAGCAGGTCCAACCGCTCATGTGCTTTACCCAATTGACAGGAACTGGGACAAATTTGGCTACATGCATATTTAGGCCGATGTAAGCAAAGAAGTTGGGATGGGTTATGGTTTTAATTATCATTCACATGAAATAAATACAGGCCAAGCTGGTGAGACAGTGAAACTTAACCATTTTTCTGATTACTCCATTACTGTTGACTTGGTTGAATTTTTGTTGGTGCAATTGCTGTATCAACATGCATCCAGTATAAGTAATAAGTGTCCATTAAACATTGCATCAAAGAGTGCATCGGATGATCCTAAGATAAGCATCCCTGTGATGCAGATTTAATTGGTTCCCAGATATGCTTTCCGAGGATGTTAATGTTAACAAAATCTTGATTTAGATCAAAGTTTTTCATGTGTTGGTGGGGAGTAAAACATCTTACACATATTCTGTTTTGATAAAAAAATTGTTAAAAATCATGTAAAACTATCAGAGAAAAGGGATAAAGGGTAGCCATAGTTTCCTATGGCGCTGACATCAGACTTAGACATTTTGACAGATAGATGTCTGGTCATCTATCTGTCAAAATGTCTAAGTCTGGTGTCAGGGCCACTTAAACTTAAAACGTAAACTTTAACTACTATATATATGCTCTCAGCCTGTCAGGCCAAGACAACTTAAGGCCTTTTGACAATTCAGCACTAAATGCATGTAGATAAAAAATTCAGAACACTGTGTAGTGTTATGCAACATTAAGCATGTTTTCTGATTGTGTAAAATGTATTTAAAAATGGTATATGTACATGGTCATATGACTAAGTATGTTCACAGCATGGCTCACTCTTGCTCGCTTGACCCAACCACGCACTCCAAGTGCTTTTTAAAATGTATCTAGAACTCCCCACTGTCCCCAGTTTGTCAGTTGACGTTTAATACTGTGTATATATAACACAACATTCATGAAAACTAGAGAGAAAGGCATCAGGCTAATTGTCTGATGTTTCAATTAGTGAACTGTAGTAGCTTGCCATTTCATATTATTAAACTCCATTTAAACTCATGGAATCAATAATATAGTACACATGCAAGTGTACTGTTGACTACATTTCGTTGTTTGTTTTCCACCGCAAGCAAGATTAATATTTTTCTTAACAGTAAATTATATAACTGTCAATTCTATTAAGAGTCCCTGAATTAAGCTTCCAAGAAATATTCATAACCAAATATTAATTAATTAGATGAATTTAATGTCTATTTGGTCATAGAAGGCAATAGCTGTAATTTAATCCTTTGGTTCCTGTTTATTCCATTTTCTTTCCAGTGAAACACTTTTTTGTTAATTCACAGTATTGATCTTTTAAGGATCCCTGTCCCACTGCAAACAAAAGAAGAGAATTAGACTGTTGTTTTTCATACATACATACAGTGACCTAGCTCCCCTTAATTTCATTTTGGATATAACTGTCCTGGGGATTAAAAATATGATAGGCCAGACATGTCGAGACAACTGCTGTTCATCCTCAGTACGTGGCTCATCTGTTTAGAGTGAACAAATATTATCAAAATTCTGAGGTTACATGTTCCTATCCCATAAGTCTCCAACCCTAATTCATTTTAATTTTCAGAAAGCTGTTGTTGATTTCATTTGTATATTTCATCTTTATTATCTTTTCATGTAAGTTCTGCAAGAAATGTGTTTCTTTTCAGAAAAAAAGTTAAAGCTACATGTGTACAGTCATATCAGTAGAAAACCTCCCAAATTAATTATAGATACATTTGTTTGGCAATGCCCAATGGTACAGGGATCGATGCACTCGGCCTTAACATTCAACAGAATTTTGTAAGCCATATCTATATTATACTTCATTCATTCCATGTATGTGAATACATCTTGAGAGGTTATACACCAACATATGACAAGTTAAGGTCACAGTGCCTTACATAAATGGTTTTTGTCTCGCCGCCACAAAGTGGAAGCGAGACTAATGTGTTGCTTTTCTGGCGACGGCTCCGGCGTCGACATTAAGTTTTTACGTTTAAGTTAGTTTCACTGAAAGTATTTATAAGTGCTAGACCAACCAAACTTGGACCATAGATGCATCCTAGGTAGTGCATCTTAACCCATGCATCAAATGCTACTTTCGATGGTCCATTGATCATGACTTTTTCAGCATCTCCATCAACATGATTTTTTTGTATTTAAATTAGTTTCTCTGATGTGTGCATTGATGGTCAAAGCAGGGCATAGGCGAGACATATCAATCCGAATGGCTTGTTTAAATTTAGTTCAATGCAACTTTAACTCCATTTTCAGGGAAGTTGGAGTGTGAGAGCATTTGTGCTTCAGTACGAACATTTTCAAGTTTTTACCTAAATTCTGTTTGTTTGGCTTGTTTACTACATGTGTATGGCAATGTAAATGGCTTGTAATATTATAAATGTAGGTAATCAATCCTGCACTGAAGACAAAGGTTTGTATTTTTCCAACAAAATTCCATAAATCTATTTATTCCTAATACATGTAAATTTGCTAGTTTAAGCAGACTGCATCATTTGGTTTGCCTGTGTTTACCATCTACTTTTTAGACCACTATTTTCTTGTTATCGCTATTTCTCAGAAAGAACAGGAGGGATTTCCCCAAATATCCAAATTTTAGAGAAAAAACAACAACAATATGGCAACTATAGATAACAGTTGAACTTTGTTAACCCTTTCCCCCCTAGATAACTTTTGTAGACTCTACCATACATTGATCTGGATGAGTCCATTATGGTCTACACTGGTGAAAGGGTTAATTTGATCACTTTCGTTTCTAGAGAAAATGTCAGTACCAGGTATTCCGTCTTTCCTTATTGCAGAGTTATCTTCTCTTGGGAGCAGGTATTGATTGTTACGTCATTGGTTTGTGTGAGAAAATTACGTCGTTTTCTCAAAAATTGATAACGTTACTCTCACAAACCAATGACGTAACAATCAATACCTGCTCACAAGAGAAGTTCATAAACTCTGCAATACGCAAAGATGGAATATGGTCCCACACCAGATGTCTCTGTCAAAATGTCCAAATCCTGTATCAGGGCCAGAGGAAACTCAGGCTAGATAGATATATTACCCCAACAAATTTTCCAATCAATAAAACACAATTAATGTTGTTGTGGGACCCTACGTACTGGTACTGACATTCTCTCTAGGAACAAAAGTGATCCGATTAACAAAGTTCAACTGTTATCTGTAGTTGCTATATTGTTGTTGTTTTTTCTCTAAAATTTGGATATTTGGGGTTCAAATAGCAGAATCTTGCAGAATCTGGCTTGGTGCTGAATTTCCCTCATCTGGTCACTAGTTGGTGCCTGTTCAATGACCAACCCTCACAAATACCAAGTTCACGCAAAAAAAGAGCTTGGTAATATTGATTATAATGGGATACCTGAACCGGCCCCATTGTCAATTTTGATACTACATAACCTTTGGGGAGCAAAATAAAATTTGTAGATCCCCAGTAAGAAGTTCTTGAGTGGGTAAATCACCACAGACAAGCACTAGTTTAGTGTTTGCAGTTCCAGATTCGACTACTGAGAGTATTTAGAAGCTATATTTTTACTCATCATCAGTTAATCAGGATTTTAATTTCTTTTAATTTTCTAACAGGTAATAACCAGGATTTTTTCCCCAAAGTATTCTATTGTATTTTATATAACTGGCTATATCATTATAAAGTGTTATGCATGAAAACATTTTGATTACCAACAATTCATCATAAAATGTTTTATCTCTTTACCTATATAAACTACACGGCTGTTCTTTTTTATAACTCTTTCAACTGTTGCTTCTAAGACTTCTTATCTATTAGACGGGTGTAATCATAATCCTATTGGTACATTTGAGTGGTTTTACCTTGGTTTTCCGACACTAGTGGTGAAAAGCTTTCGACACTAGAGGTGATCAGTTTGGTTATCCAGCAGACAAATTTATAATCAGAATTAGTTTTGTATATAGACAGTCAGTTCTTTCAGCATTTCACTTTGACATAATTTTAACAGAATTCAATATTTTATTACTGTAGTTTTTCTACAATGATATATGTCATAACAGTATAAAAAGTTCCAGATAAATCTTAATTTGGAGAAAATGGTAAAAGTAGATGATTGTGGTGACCAAACACATTTAGCTTTTAAACCTTAAAACAGACAAGATTATCAAATTTGATCATTCATATTTTGGTTTATAATAAATGTAAATTATATTTTTTTTTATTAAAATGTCTTGAGTTGTTAGTTGGTACATGTGTCTTCAGGGGGACGGGTGTAAAAAAAACAAGTTTTAAGGCAATCAGTGTTTTGTGTAAATATAAATTGAAGTTTTTTGTTTATTTAAAGAAAAACAGATAACCATTTCTGATTACGACATACAGATCATGATCCAATTTATGACCATATGATTTCTAATTGGCTATTATAGCTAAGCTAGCAGAACTTTATTTTGGGCTATATAGCTAGTGGATTATCATGATCAGTAGACTTATGTTATAGCCCATGCAGGGCTAGTTTCTGGAAGGAGAATGTTTACACCCCTGGTCTTCAGTACACCGTAATGTAATTAGGTGTTGATCAGCTCTGGAACGTTTTGCTGTTGTTTAACACCATCCCGGTACTGTAAGTACCTGTAACCAGATACTATATCACACCACCCCGGTACTTTAAGTACCTGTGACCAGATAGTATATAACACCATACCGGTATTGTTAGAACCTGTGACCAGATACTTATAATATAACACCATCCTGGACTGTAAGTATCTGGTTACAGGTACTTTCAGCACCGGGATGTTGTTATATAGTATCTGGGCACAGGAACTTACAGTACCGGTATAGTGTTATATAGTATCTGTTATTGCCCTTGTTATAGCTATTCCGTCTTTTCGTATTGCAGAGTTATCAGCTCTTGTGAACAGGTATTGATTGTTACGTCATTGGTTTGTGAGAGTAACGTTATCAATTTTTGAGAAAACGACGTAATTTTCTCACACAAACCAATGACGTAACAATCAATACCTGCTCACAAGAGCTGATAACTCTGCAATACGAAAAGACGGAATAGCTATAACAAGGGCAATAACTATTTTACTATATAACACCATCCAGGTGCTGTAAGTACCTGTAAACAGATACTATATAACACAATCCCGGTACTGTAAGTGACTGTGACCAGATACTATATAACTCCATCCCGGTGCTGTAAGTACCAGTGACCAGATACTATATAGTATCTGGTTACAAGTACTTACAGTACCGGGCTGGTGTTATATAGTATCTGGCCCCACGTACTTACAGTACCGGGATTGTGTTATATAGTATCTGCTTCCAGGTACTTACAGTAACGGTATGGTGTTATATACTATCTGGTCACAGGTACTTACAGTATCGGTATGGTGTTATATATTATCTGGTTACAAGTACTTACAGTACCGGTATAGTGTTATATAGTATCTAATAGTTATTGCCCTTGTTATAGCTATTCCGTCTTTTCGTATTGCAGAGTTATCAGCTCTTGTGAACAGGTATTGATTGTTACGTCATTAGTTTGTGTGTGAAAATGACGTCGTTTTCTCAAATAATTATGACATTACTCTCACAAACAAATGATGTAACAACACTATACCGGTACTGTAAGTTCCTGTAACCAGATTCTATATAACCCCATCCCGGTACTGTAAGGACCTGTAACCAGATACTTTATAACACCATACCGGTACTGTGAGTACCCTTAACCAGATACTATATAACGCCATCCCGGTACTGTAAGTGCCTGTGACCAGATACTATACCTGCTCACAAGAGCTGATAACTCTGCAATACGAAAAGACGGAATAGCTATAACAAGGGCAATAACTATTTTACTATATAACACCATCCTGGACTGTAAGTATCTGGTTACAGGTACTATATAACACCATCCCGGCGCTGTAAGTACCTGTAACCGGATACTATATAACACCATACCGGTCCTGTAAGAACCTGTAACAAGATACTATATAGCACCATCCCGGTGCTGTACGTACCTGTGACCAGATACTTATAATATAACACCATCCTGGACTGTAAGTATCTGGTTACAGGTATTTACAGTACCGGGATGGTCTTATATAGTATCTGGTTAAGGGTACTTCCAGTACCAGGATGGTGTTATATTATAAGTATCTGGTCGCAGGTACTTACAGTACCAGTATGGTGTTATATTATAAGTATCTGGTCACAGGTTCTAACAATACCGGTATGGTGTTATAAAGTATCTGGTTACAGGTATTTACAGTACCGGGATGGTGTGATATAGTATCTGGTTACAGGTACTATATAACACCATCCAGGTGCTGTAAGTACCTGTGACCAGATACCATATAACACCATCCCGGTGCTGAAAGTACCTGTAACCAGACACTATATAACACCATCCCGGGACTGTAAGTACCTGTAACCATATACTATATAACACCATACCGGAACTGTAAGTACTTGTAACCAGATAATATATAACACCATACCGGAACTGTAAGTACTTGTAACCAGATAATATATAACACCATACCGGAACTGTAAGTACTTGTAACCAGATAATATATAACACCATACCGGTACTGTGAGTACCCTTAACCAGATACTATATAGTATCTGGTTAAGGGTACTTCCAGTACCAGGATGGTGTTATATTATAAGTATCTGGTCGCAGGTTCTAACAGTACCTGTAGGGTGTTATACAGTATCTGGTTACAGGTATTTACAGTACCGGGATGGTGCTATATAGTATCTTGTTACAGGTACTTACAGTAACGGCATGGTGTTATATAGTATATGGTCACAGGTCAGCAGACGACAACAATGGTGAATAAACAAGCTGATCATCTTAATTGTTGTGTTTTGTTCTGTTATGGTGCAAAATAAAATAGTTATTGCCCTTGTTATAGCTATTCCGTCTTTTCGTATTGCAGAGTTATCAGCTCTTGTGAGCAGGTATTGATTGTTACATCATTTGTTTGTGAGAGTAATGTCATAATTATTTGAGAAAACGACGTCATTTTCTCACACAAACTAATGCCGTAACAATCAATTCCTGCTCACAAGAGCTGATAACTCTGCAATACGAAAAGACGGAATAGCTATAACAAGGGCAATAACTATTTTATTTTGCACCATAACAGAACAAAACACAACAATTAAGATGATCAGCTTGTTTATTCACCATTGTTGTCGTCTGCTGACCTGTGACCATATACTACATAACACCATCCCGGTACCGTAAGTACCTGTAACCAGATATTATATAACACCATCCCGGGGCTGTAAGTACCTGTAACCAGATACTATATAACACCATACCGGTACTGTTAGAACCTGTGACCAGATACTTATAATATAACACCATCCTGGTACTGTAAGTACCCTTAACCAGATACTATATATAATGTCAGTGAGTTAACAGTTATAATATTGTCAGTAAGAGAGTATTTCAGGAAGTGTAAAAATCATAGATGAACATTTTTGCTACAATTTATTTCATTAATTTTACAGTAAGCAATTTATCTTTTGATAATATCTTTTTGTACATTGATAAATAAATAAATTATATAAGATTCAATTACTTTTATGTGATAAGTTCACAATGGCCTTGTCAACATCTCAACACCTTTGAACGGTACATATCAATATCAGGATAAAAGTACATCAAGTTAAAAAATATTAACAGGCATTATTTTGTAAACCTCTTTTTTTCGTTTGATTATAGAGTGAGTCATGACAGCAAAATGCTTTCGGATTAAGTGTGAATTTTTGATGCATGTATGTTCATACTTCAAAGATTTGTTTAAGGTGCATACAGCCATACAAAGCTTTATGCTCATGCCAGCTAGCACTTGTTGGACAACTTTGCCCTATATTGTCATAATGTACAGAATTGTTGTTTGCTGTTTATCGCAGCTGCCAGTGTTTTTTCTGTCTCTTTGTATTTTATGTAAACAAACTGATTTTGATATATATTTAAAGCTAAATTTCATATTTGTATAAAAAGATATTGCTACAATTTTCCAACAATAATATGCACATGCATATGTATATATCTTAATAGAACTAGGAAATAAATAAAACAAATTGACTTAAACAAATTAAAGACTACAGGGAAAGATGATTATTTGTTTACCTGATATCAGTCATGTTTTATTATGGCAAATTATAAGGGGAAACACAACATTTTGTTTCCATATTCCGTCTTTTCATATTGAAGAGTTATCAGCTCTTGTGAGCAGGTATTGATTGTTACGTCATTAGTTTGTGTGAGAAAATGACGTCGTTTTCTCAAATAATTATGACATTACTCTCACAAACAAATGATGTAACAATCAATACCTGTTCACAAGAGCTGATAACTCTGCAATACGAAAAGACGGAATAGCTATAACAAGGGCAATAACTATTTTATTTTGCACCATAACAGAACAAAACACAACAATTAAGATGATCAGCTTGTTTATTCACCATTGTTGTCGTCTGCTGCAGTCGCTAGGAGATGGGGAAACTCAAGCAATTTCTGAGGGAAGCTCAATCTTTTATTTCCCAGACATGTGATTAACATGATCCAATGAGTTATGTTGTTATACATATGTAAATGATGTACACTATTAATGATGACAGTTAAAATTGTAAATGTATTATTATATGTATACTGTCATGTGTTGTCTCTTCAAACCTGTGTATATTGAAGAAAATCATATCATTGAAAATAATTACTATAAGCCGTCTCTCTGACTGCCTGTTACAAGTATTAAGAGTGCTATTGAAACAGTCGATATTTTCTGAGAGCTAATTTCCTGACTCCGCACATATTGTAGCTTAGTGAGTTGTTTTTAGCTGATAAATTTGGCAGTTTGTTTCAATGCTATGATCTTCATTATACACTAAAAACTAAAACGGACACAATATGTAATAGTATACACATATAATACATTTCAATTCTAACTCTCATCACTATACTTCATCTGCATGTACATGTATATTAAAAAACATAATTTATTGGATCATATCAATTAGTTTCAAGTTGTGATACCAGCCATTTGTGCTCCTTGCTTGATACTTATAAAGGAAACATGTTTTCGAAAATTCAGAAATGAACTAAGCACAAGTTATTTACTAGTAATATAAACTGTATATATATATATATATGTCATTGACATTAAACCTCTAATTCATATATATTGGTCAGGACTGTTTGTGAAATATACAAAATTTGATGAAAATGAATCCTCCATAAGAACAGTAGAGGAAATTGTTTTGAAGTATTTGCCACTCAACTGTGAAAACATGTTTTCACAAAGTTATGTACATAACAATATAGCATGTATACACACATTAATGTCTGGTCTGACAGCAGCAGCAGATGTTTTGGAAAGTTCAACATCTCTGGATTATTTTTCTTTATAAATTTGCTGTGTTACAAACTTTGGCACATCATCATGTGCACTATTGTAATTGTGTACGGAGGGTAAAGTGCCTGCTACCATACTGTTTATAATGAGATGTAACAGATTTCAACAAAGTATAGTCAACTTATAAACTAAATTGTATAAGGCCCTACAGCTGTGAAATCAAGCTAACAAGTGAGAATACCAGTTGGCTTGTAAACAGACTTAGGAAGTAACAAATGGTATATAGACATGATCAAGGGTAAGGATATACCGAAGTTCGAGGTAACCAACAACAAACTTGTCCATTATATATATATGGCATAATATAAAGGCAGGCAGCTTTGCCAGTCAGAGAAGCGGATACTGATCATGATGATCCGTAATGTTTAAAAAGTGGACGTATGTCCTTGAATGGACACCATATTACTAAATAGGAGATACAATTTTCTAAATTATGTGTATACAGTGGTATAGTAAACAATTCTGATGGAATATACAGTGTGGTTGCCGTGATACATAGTGCATATATTATATTCTAAAAGTAATTATACACAGCCGAGTTAAGTTTTTGACAAATTGGACAAACGCTGTGAATTAGTGATTGTTATTCAATGGAATTTGTGTTTCCAGCAAGGATTTTATCTTATTTTTAATTAGTCTATGTCAATAAAATTTGGGATTTAATTAGAAGTGAAATTTGTATCAACTGACATAAACATGAATATTTGTGAAAAGAAATAATTACTATACCTATATATACAATGTATTAATGCAGTTAAAATTCCTTCCTGATAAATATCTAAGCTGAGGTTTAGTCTAGCTTATTACAAAAGATGTTTAAGAGTTTAAATACTGTATAATGTGAAATCGCATACTCAAATTAATTTTTCAAACATGCCATACAGATATGACCAGAAGTTTCGGTGAGTTTGTATGTGTGTGTGTTTTTTTTAACCTGGCCATATATGACCAATTGCCAGCTTGATTGACACCATCAGCTGTAATTTAGTGAGTGTACTGACATATAGTTTAAAACCTATAATGATGGAGGATGCTGATCCTACGTACATGCACCGACGGTATCGCCTGCACAACATCTCACTGATGCGGAAATTCAGGACACAAAGTAAATGGCCAAGACAACGAGTGTTTTTATTGGTGATGAGCATGTTGATGATGATGTAGATTGTGGTGTAGATTTTGTATAAATGTCAATGATAATAGCAGTAAAGCATTTTCTATCATTTGTTACCTACTCTGTAAATGTCTGTTGAATGTCTAGCTGTATGTATCACGATACAAAAAATTAGGGTTTATATTGTACATCGTATATTTGCCATGTTTCAGTGTAAGTATATATATGCCATTTTGTTGTGTATATAGCACTTTGTATATAAATGCCTAGTTTTAGTGTAAGTATAACACTTTGTATATAATTGCCTAGTTTTTGTGTAAGTATAACACTTTGTATATAATTGCCATGTTTTTGTGTAAATATAACACTGTACATGTTTGCCATGTTTTTGTGTAAATATAACACTTTGTATATATATAATTGCCTAGTTTTAGTGTAAATATAACATTTTGTATATATATATTTGCCTAGTTTTAGTGTAAATATAACACTGTATATGTTTAATTGCCATGATTCTTTGTAAATACAACACGTTGTATATATTTGCCCTGTTTCTGTGTAAATATAACACTTTGTATATATTTGCCTTAAAGTTTTAATGTAAATATCATACTTTGTACATTTTTGTTTTATATATATTTGCATGGTACTGTTGGTGTATATAACTCTTTGTATATATTTGCCGTGTTTCAGTGTGTAAGCAGTGGCTTGTACATGAAGATGGAGCCTTGGCTTATGAGATACAAAACAAAGAGAGTAAGTACAGAATATATCCTACCAGTAAATGGCATGTTTTCAAGGAATGCGGGTTGTTTCGCTTTGAATTACATTAGCAATACAGATAATTTAGATTCACCCTAAATCCAGCAAGAAAATTTAAAAACCGCTGTTCAATCCCTATGTATTTTGAAGTTATGAATATCAGTGTTTTTAATGATTGAAAACTTAATGTTTCATGAACAATCATGTTGTTGGAAAAACTTTAGGTGTATGTTGTGTTGAGTTCTGGTCCACCATGTATGAGCTTATCGACAAAAAATACAAGTTAGACTATAAGGAAAATGTCGAATGAAACTGCATTATATAAGCCATACACTACTAACAGGCCAAAACCACGACCTGACACCGTTTTCAAGTTTAGTTTAGACCACACTTACACCAAGTATTTATAAGGCTGATTCTGCTGAAACTTTCTTTTAGTAATCGTAAAGGAGTAGATGGGATATTAGTTAATCTGCTCGCAAATCAAAGAACAAAGCAGAATCCATTCAATCCATTGATGGTTTAACAGCTTTAGATATATACGGTAATTGAAAGCATTCAAACAAATATATAGTATTGTGTTATATGCCAGTTTAAACTGATGAATGTGTCAATATGAATAATTTTCATAAATGGGTTTTCACCTTTATTCAAGTGCATAACCATAACTTTGACCTATCTTTGGGGTCACATGCCAGTAGCTTGAATGACTGGAGTGAAGAGCTATCAAATGTGTTCAAGTAAATGAAATTGACTCACACTTTTAGTTATAAGTATGGCTTATCAATGTGTCAAAATTAATCGCTTTAAAGGAAACAGATATTTAGCCATTAGCTTGCTGAGGTGACTTAACATTAAATTGATTACCTTATTGATATGAATTCACAGTTGAACGACACTATGGCATCAACCGGTTCAACCGGAGGACGGTTCGTGACGACATCCCTGTGGCTAAGGTCCTGCAGACTGACGAGGAGGTTCGGCAGCAGGAGGAGCGCTACAGTGAGCTACAGGCTCTCAGAGTACAGTATGTAGTCCAAATAACAGTATCATAACAATGGATATCTCCAGAGGCTCCTGATATTCTAAGACATCCCTTATCTAGTAGATTAAATGGATGAAGGTAATGTCAGGAGACAGCCCATGTATATAGGAGGTTAAATTAAAACAACAGACTTAATCCATTTCTGTGAAACACATTCTTTATAAAGATAGAGTTTAGACTCGGGGCTATATGGAAAATAGACGTACAAATGTATCATGTATTTTGATACTTGTTTTTTTGGCATGTTCCACTGTTACCAGGTATATAGGTACACCATTTTTCTTTTGTGTTTAAAATGAAACTTAAATTTATTATCCTACTTTTTCTTTTGTTAGATACCTTATTTTGAATTATCATATCTACAAGCAAATATTATTACTTCTTAATCATTGTTCTGGGTTTGTTTCCTATCCAGGGCTGATGAGGACCAAGAAATTGCCCGTCGTGTGATGGAGGAGATTGAAGGGGAGGAGACTGCTAGACAGAGGCAGAGAGAGCTACATGACGAGGTATTTGTACAAACCAGGGTTAAGGTTACATTGGTGAAGGTCAACAGGGTCAGGATTACAAGGTTCAAGGTCACAAAGACAGAGGTTACAAAGGTCAAGGACAAATGAATGTTTATTTGTTAGTCCAAAATTCTTGAGGTTTTTGTCCCCATTTACCTGAAAAGCCAAGGCCATGACAAGGAGATGAGGGTCAGTATGCTTTAGTAAGCCATAGCTCGCTTTTTTATACTTCTTAACCTACTCTTACGTACCCTTTCAACCTATGGAACTTTAGTAGACTCTACCATGCATTGATCTGAATCCGGATGAGTCCGTTACGGTCTACCGTGGTGAAAGGGCTAAAAATAAGCTGTCTATTGAGATAAAGCAAGAGTGAATATCTTTTTAGCGAGATTTTAGTTCAACAGTTACCTGGTACTTTTTACAGGAAATTGCCCGAATTGCACAAGAGAAGGAAAAGCAGAAATATGAACGGTACTTGGAGAAGAAGAGGGGGAAAGACTTGAAGAAAGAACGGCACATTTTGGAGAAACAACTGGAACAGCATATGGTGGAGGCCAGGCTAGCGTCAGGGGAAGAAGGTAGGCCATGTGTCTTGGAAATAAAACATGGATGGACCATGTGGTCTGGAAGGAAAGTTATGGTGTATAAATAAGGCACTTCAGTCTTATCTAAAAGCACAAATGGGAGACTAGATAAACATTCACTGAGATAATAGTTTTGAAAAAATGCACATTACATTTTAGGTACTACCAGGATTTGTGTAGATGTCTGGTCTAACCCTATGTAGTCATACATACATTTTGCATTTCAATGGAGATATGGATACAATCATGCCTCCAGGATTTGCCCAGAGTCTGGTCCTGCCCCTTCAGACTTATTCTTTAGGTCATAACATGGAAACAGTTGAAATCTGCACCCTATAACATGTACCATGAAAGACAGTTACTAGGTATGAAAATACGAATATTGCAATCATGCTACTAAATTTGACCACACCCCTGGGGACTTAGTCCTTGTTACAATTCTACTAGGTTTGGCTGCACCCCTGGGGACTTATTTCTTGTTACAGTGTTACTAAATTTGACCACACCCCTGGGGACTTAGTCCTTGTTACAGTGTTAGCTACTAGGTTTGCCCGCAACCCTGGGGACTGAGTTCTCGGTGCAGTGCTAGCTACTAGGTTTGGCCACACCCCTAGGGACTGAGTTCTCGGTGCAGTGCTAGCTACTAGGTTTGGTCGCACCACTAGGGTATTAGTCCACGTTATAGTGTAAGCTACAAGGTTTGGCCGCACCACTAGCGATTTAGTCCTCCTTACAGTGCTAGTTACTAGGTTTGGCCGCACTACTAGAGATTTAGTCCTCGTTACAGTGTTAGCTACTAGGTTTGGCCGCACCACTAGAGATTTAGTCCTTGTTACAGTGTTAGCTACTAGGTTTGCCCGCAACCCTGGGGACTTAGTCCTCGTTACAGTGTTAGCTACTAGGTTTGGCCACACCCCTAGGGACTGAGTTCTCGGTGCAGTGCTAGCTACTAGGTTTGGTCGCACCACTAGGGTATTAGTCAACGTTACAGTGTAAGCTACAAGGTTTGGTCGCACCACTAGGGTATTAGTCCTCGTTACAGTGTAAGCTACAAGGTTTGGTCGCACCACTAGGGTATTAGTCAACGTTACAGTGTAAGCTACAAGGTTTGGCCGCAACACTAGAGATTTAGTCCTCCTTACAGTGCTAGTTACAAGGCTTGGTCGCACCACTAGGGTATTAGTCCCCGTTACAGTGTAAGCTACAAGGTTTGGTCGCACCACTAGGGAATTAGTCAACGTTACAGTGTAAGCTACAAGGTTTGGCCGCACAACTAGGGTATTAGTCCTCGTTACAGTGGAAGCTACAAGGTTTGGCCGCACCACTAGAGATTTAGTCCTCCTTACAGTGCTAGTTACAAGGTTTGGTCGCACCACTAGGGTATTAGTCCACGTTACAGTGTAAGCTACAAGGTTTGGCCGCACCACTAGAGATTTAGTCCTTGTTACAGTGCTAGTTACTAGGTTTGGCCGCACCACTAGAGATTTAGTCCACGTTACAGTGTAAGCTACAAGGTTTGGCCGCACCACTAGAGATTTAGTCCTTGTTACAGTGCTAGTTACTAGGTTTGGCCGCACCACTAGAGATTTAGTCCTTGTTACAGTGCTAGTTACTAGGTTTGGCAGCACCACTAGAGATTTAGTCCACGTTACAGTGTAAGCTACAAGGTTTGGCCGCACCTCTAGGGACTGAGTTCTCAGTAAGTGCCAGCTACTAGGTTTGGCCGCCCCACTAGGGATTTAGTCCTCGTTACAGTGTTAGCTACTAGGTTTGGCCACACCACTAGGGATTTAGTCCTCCTTACAGTGCTAGTTACTAGGTTTGGCTGCACCACTAGCGATTTAGTCCTCCTTACAGTGCTAGTTACTAGGTTTGGCCGCACCACGAGAGATTTAGTCCTCGTTACAGTGTTAGCTACTAGGTTTGGCTGCACCACTAGAGATTTAGTCCTCGTTACAGTGCTAGTTACTAGGTTTGGCCGCACCTCTAGGGACTTAGTCCTCGTTACAGTGCTAGTCACTAGGTTTTGTCGCACCACTAGGGACTAAGTCCTCAGTACAGTGCTAGTTACTAGGTTTGGCCGCACCACTAGGGACTAAGTCCTCAGTACAGTGCTAGCTACAAGGTTTGGCTGCACCCCTGGGGACTCAGTCCTTGTTACAATGCTATTAGGTTTGGCCACACCCCTAGGGACTGAGTTCTCGGTGCAGTGCTAGCTACTAGGTTTGGCCGCACCACTAGGGACTAAGACCTCAGTACAGTGCTAGCTACTAGGTTTGGTCGCACCACTAGGGTATTAGTCAACGTTACAGTGTAAGCTACAAGGTTTGGCCGCACCACTAGGGACTAAGTACTCAGTACAGTGCTAGCTACTAGGTTTGGCCGCACCACTAGGGACTAAGTCCTCAGTACAGTGCTAGCTACAAGGGTTGGCTGCACCCCTGGGGACTCAGGCCTTGTTACAATGCTATTAGGTTTGGCCACACCCCTGGGGACCTAAACCTTGTTGCATAAGTTCATGTTCTCATCTAGCTACTTAACTTATATTTCTTGCTCTCGTTTGATATACATGTTCTCTTTTCAACAAATTTTTAATTTGTAATAAATTTCCAGGTAAGCTAGTAACATGAAATAACTATCGGTTTCCGTTATTAGGCCTTGATGATGCCATGCAGGGTATGCACGTGTCTACAGCCGGCGAACGAGGCTCCTTCTCAGGGCGACAAGTCAACGGGGGCAGAAAGTGTGTACATTTTGTTTCAGCTTTAAAAGATTGATTCTGACTGATCGCAGTGATATTTCACTAATATCATTATGAATATATTCTCAGTTTTTAAAGAGGTTCGAAATTTTCATGAATGCAAAAGCTACTTCAATGATTGTTTTTGATTTATTTTGCAAGAGTTATAAAATCAACCAGTTTATCGTGTATTAACCACACTTGTTAGCTCAGATGGAAGTAATCATGGTGTCTTAATGCAGGTGGCAATCTGAGAACCCGGAAAAATTCCATAATTCTCAATTCTAGCATATACATTTACAAAATAATTATTCAAGATTTTTCCCAATATTTGATAATGACAGTATTACCCTGATAATTGATCATCATGATCAATGCACCGATCCATTCAGCTGGTGTTTTTTTGATACATTTGATCCTGCTTTAACAATAATTCAGGGTCGCTGTACAATTTAAAGTGTCTATTGCAGGTTGACTCCGGGAGGTTTCATTGAAGATGATGGAGACTTTTCCGACTTTTTCGCTGTTCCTGATCACGTAGATGACAGCCAAAAGAAGGTCATACAAGAAATGCAGGATGAGGTTAGTGTCTGATCTGTTTCTCCATTACATGTACATCAGATAGCTTATTTACTGTCTGAACTTTTTCTTTTCACTCTTTCTTTTGATACTGTACATGTGTCTTTCTTTACATGAGAAATATAAGATTTTACAGTGAAAACAAAGTTGATGTTTTTCTACTGTGACAAATAACGCTTTTTTCGTACTTTGACAATTTACTGACCAATCAGAGAGCAAGGTTTAGTATGAAAATAACAAGCCATGGTCATTGTTATTTGTGACTTCACTGATGGCTTGATGTTTCCTTGTCTCAACATTACTTGGTGGAAGATGGATTTTAATATCTGTTCACAGATGCCAATGTCTTTATGACAAAAAAAACAGAAAGAAAAATACAATAACCAAACTGTTCTTGGTTTATTGATGACCTACATTACCTATTACATTTCATTTGGGGTTAAAAAAAAAAAAATCATTTGTGCTATATTCACCTTCCTCAGGAAATATACCAGTAATTACTTTCAAGAAATGAAGAATTTGTTTTAGATGTTGTGTAACTCAGTATAAAATAATATTGTGTACTTGACCGTATCTATAGTGTTTATGCTTAACGTCTGTGTATTTGTGGCCACAGTAATTAGCCTTGATCTTTTTGTTGAAACTGAAAAAAAGTTGAGAGAAAATAGAATGATTTGTTTGTATTTTGTAGGAGCTTGCAAGACTACTACAGGAACAAGAACACAAGGTAAAAGATTATGTATAATGAAACTAAGTTTAACTTCTGAAAAACAAACTAGTCGGAGGGATAGGCCTACACTTACAAACAATCTCATTGAGTAATCAAAATTTATTTTCATGATTACAATTATACCATAAATTGTCTTTTGGCCAGGTGAGCTTATGCCGTACTAGTACTGCGGCGTTGATCGTCCGTCGTCCGTCCGTCAACTTTTTCTTTTGAACGACTTCTTCTGAAGAACTGTAGAAGCTAGGGTCATGATATTTGGCCAGTAGGTACCTGGGATGGAGGGCTATAACGTTACCTAATTAAAATGTCCTTGACATACTTTCAAGGTCACATGGGTCAAATATGTTACAAATTTCAAACAACAATATCCTAAGAACCATTTGAACTAGAGTCATGATACTTGGGTATGTTATGTAGACCAGCATTGCAAATATTTTTTTAAATTTCAGTAATGAGGTCAAAGGTTAACTTTAAATGCTAGTCGGGGGTCAAATGTCAACATGGGTTAAAAGCTTTAACAATCTTCTCAAGTTCCATAAGGCCCAGGGTCATGATATTTGGCCAGTAGGTACCTGGGATGGAGTGCTATAAAGTTTCCTTATTAAAATGACCTTGACCTACTGTCAAGGTCACTGGATTAAATTATGTTAAAAACTTCAAACAACAATATCCTAAAAACTATTTAGACTTGAATCATCATACTTAGGTATATGTTATGTAAACCAGCTGTGTGAATTGTTTTCTTTATTACAGTAATGAGGCAAAGGTCAACTTTAAGTGCAAGTCGGGAGTCAAAGGTCAATGTGGGTTAAAAGCTTTAAATTAAAATTTCAATTTTCAAACAACAACATCTTCAGAACCGTTTAAGGTTTAAGTGATATTAAAATGTCTTATGTTTTAGTTACCAAATTTGGTCTTAGTTACCTATATGTCAGTTTCATGTAACAAAAGAAACAGGTGAGCGATGCAGGGTATCTTGGCCTCTGAAGTTGTTGCATATTTTGCTCAAGATTTAATTTTACAAAAGTACAACACATGAAAGTTCAACATCTCTATCTTCTTGTGTGGTGGGGTGCTGCAGTGGATCAGACAATCGCCTTTGATCAATTTGCTGACCAGGATTCATTTCCTCAATCAGACGGGGAAAATGTACGGGATCTGGTCGAACCACGTGCACATGGGTTTTCTCTGGGAACTCCAATTTCCTCCAACATTAAGACCTTTTTCTCCCATATATTCAGAAATTGTATCTAGAAAAACATCAGTGTTTCTCTTGGGAATACACTATTCCTGTTTTGACAAGTGAAAAAGGTTTATCAAATGAGCTGGGAGTGAGGAAATCTTAAGTGTTGCGTGAAAAAAAGATTACAAGTTACCTTTTAAAACAAGTTGATGATATATTTTCTTGAATGAAATCTATCAAAATCATATCACAATTTTACCACATGTATCATCATCACTATCATGATACTTATCTGGTGATAGATCTTAACTTAGATCTTTATACTATAATATTAATGAAATATAATGTTAACTTGATTATTCTCTTTTTGTGTGAATAAAACTGATCTAGAATACATTTTTACTCTTGTGTTATCAATGATTAAGAAGTTGATAGTAAAACACAAAGACCAGTTTAAAAAGAAGAAAATTCTCAACCAAACCTCAACAAAAACCAGTGTTTCTTCATGTCATTTTTAATATGCCCAAAAGTTTACAAAACTAATACAGTAGCTACACACATCTGTTAAAATCAGTTTAAGTTCAGAAATCAGTGACATCTGTTGGTAATATCTTCATTCACTTTGTAAAGTGTATATTTTCCGAGCGATGACCAAGATTTTCTATTTGAGTTCTTCCTTGTATAATGTGTACTATTGCCAGTTGACATAGTGAGGACATTTGAGGCGAGATCAATGTGCAACATTCGGGGTAATTGGTATGGCTTCATATTGTAGCGAACAAAGGCAGAAGTTGATCGAAGCAAACTTAAGGAAATTGAAGAGCAGGACGAGCGACTTGCCAAAATCATACAGGAACAGGACAAGCTGCGTATGAAGAGAGCAAAACAGCGCAAGAAACAACAGCAACAGGAGGAGCACCGGCGGCAACAGGTACATATTGGTCGGAGTCACAATCTGTGTTGTGTGTCCCAAAATCTTGTACTGTGATCTATGGAAACAGATGCTTTGGTAGGGTTTCGACTATACGCTGTGGAATAGCTTACTATCTACTATTAAAAAGTCAAATACCCTGGCCAAGTTCAAGAGGGACATCAAAACTCACCTCTTCACATCTGCATTTTAGAATCCTTGCAAAGACGTCATGGAAATACCACCCTTTTATTTGTTCAATTATGTGCACATTAAATTGCTTGCTTAAATGTATAAAAGTGATTGTAAGCCTTTTTTTTTGTTTTCACAATTATAACCATTACTATTATCCATATGTTGTAGAGTGCTTTAGAGTAATTTTATAAATTATATAGGGCGCTATATAAATGTTGTATATTATTTTATCATTATTACACAATACAGTTGTGTTAGAGACACGTTATATTGCTAAATAGTTAAGGTCACATCTGAGTCATTTCTTCTTCTAATTTTTGTTTGAAAAATTTAAGAGGAGAAAAGGTTAATTGCTATTAAAAGAAGATCAGTTACTGCAGAAAAGGAAATATTTAATATGTACACTTTTACTTATTACAGCAAATGACAAACAGCAGTCCTGCTGCTCGACCTTTGCCTGACCTACCAGGTCAAAGGTTATCTTCGTCCGACTCACCTATGCCTCCAGTACAAAGGCCTGCAGAGCGTACTCGGTTACGACGAGACAGTTTTCTACAGGGAATTGACAGCAGTCAGATTCCTCCTCCATCTGTCAGTGGTGACACGCTTCAGTCACGTCAGTCCGGTCGGCTTTCACGCCCCATCGACCTACCTCAGGATAGCGTACAGAACGTGGAGCGGTGGCTTGCAGGTAAGCCCACGCATCGCCGTTGTCTATGTTTACAGATAGATGAAACCACACAGTGCCCCAACTTTAGAGAGATATACAAATACCTTAAAACCTGTTTAACATAAACTTTATGGAACTATAACAACAGTCTGTGTTATCCGGTTGTTGTAGCTATTAAACAAAGTTAATTTAATGTACTGGAATGATGTTGTCACTTTTTAACCTAACTGTACAAGTTATGAGTTAACATACATTGCACTTTGTTACAGATCAGAGTAAGTGATCTTTTTTTCGGGTATATTTTCAATACGAAAATAAATATTTTTTCTATAAAAAATAATTCATCAATTTTAACCAGATTAATGTTTAACTTTGGAAGAAAATTGAAAGGCATTGGTGAAAGGGTCTGTCTAGAGTTTGGAGGGTGCTGTTTTAAGCATTTGGTGAAGGGTATACCCAAGCCCGGGTGGTAAATAGTTGTGTCTTTGCGGATGAAGACTTAAAAAAGGAGGGAGGAATATAGAGTAACTGGACTGGACTGGAAACCAATGGGAGGGTTAAGTTATGATTGCTATATCCTCCCTAATAGTAAAGCCACGTCAAATATTACATGGAAGTACAGTATGTATTAAAAAACCCAGACATACACTGAAAGTAGACTTAATCGACAACAAAATGTAAGCCCTGATCCTGTATAATACATCATGCCATTAAATCCCAAAGAACCTGGTTTCTCTGCTATTAACCCTGGACTCCACACTGCAGCTGTCTTATCCAACCATGTACTGTATTTAATTTGGCAATAAACCTGTACCTGGTAATTATAATAAGCCCATCCCTGTCAAATTTACTTTAGTAGAAAGGCTAACATAACATATGTTATTTTGTTGTCCTGAAATAAACCTACCTCCTATTTTGGCTATAAGAAGTTTAGGACATTTGTAAGGCTTAATGCTACAGGATAGGTATGGCATTTTGATCCCCAAGTCAGGCTCCGATGGGGAAATATCAAGTCACAAAACAAACTCTTCTGTGTTAAATACATACTGTTTTCATGTTAGAACACGAATTGTAGATACAGTATGTAAATTTGTAATGATGTCTTGATAGGTACAACCACAGCAGCTGATCCAGCGGATGTTCACCATCACATGTTGCCCTCCCCGTCTCCCCCGGGCAGTTACCACAGTGAAGAGGAGATGCCCCCATACAGGTACGTAAACCTAAATTACTAATTTAACTTTTGTAAACCTTACTTGTACAAGTCTACAAATCCTTATTTGGAAATATGTGTCAAATCTCCAAATAACAGAAAATTTCTATAATTTAAAAAATAAAATAAATTACATTCATAAATATCAACGTTTGTAATAACTGAAATTCCATTTTTTCATTAAATCAGATATCTGAATTTATAACTTATAAACACCACTCCAAATAACTGAAATTTTCTATCTGATTTGAATAGAACTTTATATTTGGAACCTATGAACCTACGAACCAATTCGTCACCTTTTGAAATAACTGAAGTTCTCTTTTTTTCATTTAATCTGAACTTTGAATCCCTAACTTATAATCAACACTCCAGTTAACTGAAAATCTCTATTTTTAGGTCACCTGAGCTTTAGCTCAAGTGACCTATTGCTATCCGTTTTCGTCCGTCGTCGTCCGTCGTCCGTCGTCCATCGTCCGTCGTCCGTCGTCCGTCGTCCGTTACATTTCAAACTTAAAGTGAAGTTCTGCTGGGCCGATTGAACTGAAAGTTAGTAGGAATGATCGCCTCATGGTCCTGACAAAGTGTTGTTATTTTTCGGGTCGATCAGAAATCCAATATGGCCGCCACGGCCGCCATTTTGAAAA
>NW_018404371.1:749489-813525 GCF_002113885.1 Mizuhopecten yessoensis
GCCGCCATTTTGAAAAACTATTTCAAACTTAAAGTCAAGTTCTGCTGGGCCGATTGAACTGAAAGTTGGTAGGAATGATCGACTCATGGTCCTGACAAAGTGTTGTTATTTTTCAGGTCAATCAGAAATCCAATATGGCCACCACTACCGCCATTTTGAAAAACTATTTCAAACTTAAAGTCAAGTTCTGCTGGGCCGATTGAACTGAAAGTTTGTAGGAATGATCGACTCATGGTCCTGACAAAGTGTTGTTATTTTTGGGTCGTTCAGAAATCCAATATGGCCACCACGGCCGCCATTTTGTAAATACCGATTTCAAACTTAAAAAGAAAATTCTAATAGGCTGATCTCACTGAAAATTGGTCTAGGAATGATCAGCTCATGGTCCTGACAAAGTTAAGTTAACATTATACTTAACCATTTTTTACTCAAATTGGTACATATCTCAACAACAAAAATAAATACTGTAGGACTCAGGTGACCATTAAGGCCCATGGGCCTCTTGTATTGAATTAAAACTATGAATTCTGAGCTACCACCTTCTGAATAACTGCATGGATTTTTCATTTTCGTAAAATACATATTAAACTTGTATTATTTTTTCTGTACTACACAATTATCACACTACTGTACCAGTACTGCCAAGGCATATCAACAGAATGTGGATAATTTTGATAAACATTATGGAAATGGAATATGAGTTTGATAAAAAAAAATACTGAAAAAATGGTTGAAAATAATTGAGATTGTCATGTATTTTACATATATGATGATATAGTGATTTAAAAATGTTTATTTAAAATGCTACTGCTGCATGTTCACAGTTATATATTTTACCAGATTTATTGCTTTAATTTGTGATGTGCCTCTTTTCAAGTCAAATGCACCTCACTATTTCATTATCACATGGCATTCATCTCCCCCTCCCCCCTCAAAAAAAGAGAAACCATTCTGGTTACCTCTTCAGCAAATTTGTTATTGTTTTCCTTTAAATTGTACTGTGGGTAGTTGACTACACTGTCAGGTACTCACTCTTTTATATAAATGATAGCCAACCATTGGGCAATATTATAATGACCGTCGGATACAGTACCCGATGACCTACATTTCTATTTTTATTTATTTTTTATTTTAACAAATGACCTGTAATATTATTAGGACAAAGTTAATGATTATAGAATTAATTTTAAATAGGTTATATTTATACCAAGTCAGTATTCGCAGAAGTACATGTACACCTGGTATTATAAACAAATTAAATTTGTAACAGAAATCATTGAAATTTCTTCAGACCCTGAACAATATTAATGTTCCTTATTATTCTGAATATTGTAGATTAACAAATTAAGATCATCGTATATAGAATGCTTATGTTTATATGCTGATGTTTCATTCCTTGTGTGCATTGAGTTGTTCTTTATATGTCTCCAGACATGTACACCTGAGGAAACCAGGTAATATCCTGTGTGTGTTATTGACACATTGTTAGCTGTTGGCTGCCTTTAATTTCTGTGTCAATGGTATGATAACATTTACTAAATCCAAGTTTTTGTTTGGTTGGTTTTATTTTGAATTTTGTTGCTGAGTTTCTTTCGTTTTTATTCACTTTCAGACCCCCCCAGCCTCCCAAACACGTGTCAGTTATAAACACTGCCTCCCCTCCTAACCCCGCCCATCGTGGGCGTAACCAAACAGAAGAAGAACCCTGCTACGCGGTCAGTAACACCATGTACAACATTGCCGCAGCCATTGATCCCACATATAAGCGGCGACAGCATCAAATACACGAGGAAACGGATGTGAAGATACCCATACAGCTAGCGAGTTCACTCCCTACCAGTGGAGGTATTTCACCATACACTCTTCTGCATCACTAACATACAGGGAAACTGTAGTAAAAGGGAACACTGTCTTAGTCACTAATCAAACACCTGTCCGTTAGTTAATGTCCTATATAAAGTACAGTCAGTCTCATTAGGGCCCCACAATCAAAGCATAAAGAATAAAGAAGGAGGATATTTTTTTTAATCCGAGATGACATATTTAGGCTTTGTCTGTTGTCAAATTCCATTGCTTTGAAACAGTAAAATATCTGGAATTTAAATAAAGAAAACATTATATATGAATTTTATTATTTTGTTCCTGAAAATATTTGTTTTAAACATGTCAAAAAGTATTCAAATAATAATAAATAATACACCAGTTTGTTGTTTAATTGCTATCCCGATAAAAATTTCTTTGATTTTTTTTTTTTTGCTTAATTTCATTTCATAAATCAAATTATGACAGTAGTCCTACACATGTGGTGCTAGCTATATACCCGGCAGTCAGTCTCCTAGTTATGTCCAATGTCACTGTTTCTACTACAGAGATTCGAAGTGTAGTCATTAGATACCTTTAGAATCAAAGATTAAGTGAACTGTGATGGCACCATGGATGAATTTAACTTATACGCAAAAAATCATATCAAAAGTGCAGGCTTTGACATGTGTCTTCATTTATAACTGAAAGTCTATTGAAATGTGTCTTTATTAACTGAATAAGTCTATTGAAAGGTGTTTTACCATGTTTTACCTAATAAATACCATGGGCACTTATATAGCAATTCAGGAAAAGTAGAAAGAATGCAGAACCTCTCCAAAGAATTGTCATAGTAGACATATCTTTATGTAAGTTAGTAAATTATGGTGAAGGGTTTGGATGCTAACGGACCAGTAATAAGGATATGGGCACTTATTATGTTGAATACTGTATAAAGATTTTTTTACAAATTTGTTTTTTTGGAGTTCTTATTAAAAATGAGATATAGGCATTAATAAGGTAGCATACCTCCTTAATTAATGAAACACATTTGAATAAAATCTGAGTATAATATAGGTAGATAGCATAGTTCCCATTCAAATATCCCTAGGACTATAACATGTCTATAGTAAGTCTTGAATGTCTATAGAATTTATGACTTAGAAGTTAGATAATCCTCCTGTACTTAAACTCAATAGATAAATAAAACAAAAGATAACTTCTGAACAAGATAACTCTGAATCATCTTTGGCTTGAGTGTTTAATATTTTATCATGTCAAAAGTTAAGCATTGAATTTGTCCTGATTTTTAAAAATAATCCAAAGATTCATCGTGTAGTTTTATGTTGAAACTATACATTTAATATGAATTAAGCCCAAAAGATCAAAACATTTCCTTTCTTAATTTCACCAGTTTTCCCTCACAATATATGCAAGCAATGTTAATGATGGTTTACATTATCAAAATATTTTCGTTCTATGAAATTTTATTATTTTCATTGTTTATCGTATACAGAATGAAATATGTATTTTCCTTCTTCAAATCACTTATGCCCATATAAACAATGAAGCAATATTTGCAACAGCACTTTTTTGCTGACACTATTTGGTGTTGTGTTTTTATTGATGTCACCAACTTACATCAACATGCTGTGGGGATGCACTTGCTGCTAAAAAGTACTGCTTCAATTTGCTTTGCTTTATGTTGAAGCTGTACTGGCTTGATATTACTGGTATTCAGTAGATTTGTGGTTGATCAGTTTGTCTGGCTGCTTAATTAGTTTGTTGTTTAACTGTTCCCACCATTGAATTTTCTTCAGAATTGGATAGGCAATGTGTGTATTACACACATGGTGCCAGTTTAGGATCGGTACTCGGCAGGGCCCTTCCTGACTTTAGCTTGTCAGTGTTCTAGTTGTTTCTTCGGTATTTTATTATACAAAATCAAGAACTGTTCTTGTTTGCTAAGATATACATGTGGCAAAGGAATAGGTCCAATTTTCTCTGTGTGTTATGCACTGATGTGAGTCATGGCAAGTGTAAACTATCAGAACGATGATAACAATATGAGGTACTGAACATTCTCAGTATATAGCTAGCTGATTTTCTTTTGGAAGTTTAGACAGGAGTATATAAACTAGCTAAGTACAATGTATTAAATGATTTGTTGGTACAAATATATTAGTATTGTCTACTGTTTGCACAAGATAGTTTCATTGGGAAAACAAGGAAAAAAACTGCTGATAAAATCAGTGTAGGAGCTAGTGGTTTTGTATTTTTAAAAAAGAAGAAGAAAATAAACTTTTAATGGTTTCGTAGAATGTCCAAACTGTTTGTGTACATGATTATTGCAGAGCTTTGATTGGCTGAGTATTTTTGTGACTGAATACAAATTGCTTAGTTAAAAAGTTGATGTAAACCAGTGTTTCATTGCTTTTGATTTGCTGGCTGGATGCTTCAAAAATTGATTTGATGATCACACTTGAACACGCATAAGGCAAAATAATCTGCAACCAGACAGTGGATTGGTTGAAAACATGTCAACAAGCTTTTGATAGGCTAACAGTTGTTGGACAGAAAATATTTTGCATTGTAACAGGAGAGTTGATTATTTGTAGACATGTAAACAAACTTTTGATAGGATAACTAACAGTGATTTCACAGAAAATGCTTTGCTTTGTAACAAGACATTGGATTGGGTAACTGCTTTGTAACAAGGCAGTGGATTGGGTGACTGCTTTGTAACAAGGCAGTGGATTGGGTGACTGATTTGTAACAAGGCAGTGGATTGGGTGACTGATTTGTAACAAGGCAGTGGATTGGGTGACTGATTTGTAACAAGGCAGTGGATTGGGTGACGATACATAGAGCTTTTGATTGACTAACTGTTGTGTGACAATTAAAGGCTGTTGTTGTGCTAACTGTTGTGTTGTGTAACAGAGATGGATTTGGAATGGGACCTAAATGTAAGGGGCAGTCTCCGACGTCCAAAGGGCACCTGGAACCCAGGCTCCAACTATCACACCACCGGTACCGTATACATCCTCCTTTATGTTTACTCCAGTACCTAAGAATACTTGAGATGCCTTGCAAGTGATAGAAAACTACCTTTATTGTATGCATTATTACTGATATATTCGATACAAAAAGCATCATACAAGATTCATGTGATTAAGTGTCTAGTAATGTTGTTATCAATTACTAACTAGCTAGTATACGGGTATGCAAAATATCAAAAATGAGCAAAGTTTGTTTCATCAAGAAGTGCATGCTATAGTTAATTTAACAGCTTTGAAACAAATGTGCAAAAGTTATCAGACAATACCTATGATCCTGTGTTATGTTTATGGAGTACTTATGTCTGTGCTAGTAAATCATACATTGTTCAAATTTAGCATGGTAAAGTATTATTTTATTTTTTTCAAATCTTGTACACAAGTTTTATAAAATACTGTTAGGAAAGCTAAATTTAAAATGCAACTTCACAGCAAGTTATGTGTTTCAATGAGACAAATAACCTAAGTGCTGTAAGTTCAGTTTATATGTTAGGCTACCATAATCTTTATCTTAGTTGTGAGAAAGATAATATTCAGAATTTTTTCTTTTTCTTACAAGAGATCACCTCATTATATAAGCATGTATTAGGCCTGGTACCTAAAACGAGTTTTATTTCTGAAGCTGAATATCACTCAGAAAACAAATATTATTTTTATATTATATGAAATTGATATTTTCTTTATATAAATCTGATTATTTTATAGATTTATTATTATGTGTGATTTTGGTTACTAGTTTATAGCCATTTATTAGCATGTTACCTTTATATTTTCCCTTTCTTTCCTGAGAAGCTCCAGATTCAATGTTTTTAGAAATAACAACTTCAAATTTGGCATCAAAATTGATTTCTCAGATGTTATAATTACTTACATCAGAAATAATTTAGATAAAGGGCTGAAATTAAGTATTTTTGACATCTGTTAAAATACATTTAATCTGGAGTAATACAAATATAGACTGTGTCAGCATGTTAAGTTTTTAGCCTGGTGTGATGCTCCGATCTAAGTCTCTCCTTCCTGTGTACTAATATGTTTATTGTCTGGAACTTAACATTTTATTGCATGTCATAGCTGTATGTAAAAATTTTGTTAATTTATTTCATCATTTTTAGAAAAATAATCCTTCCTTTCAATAAATCAAGTTCTTTGAAATTAATATGAAAAATATTGCTGAATCAATTAACGGTCACAGATGTTTATTATAATGTGGTAATTGAAACGCAATTTCCAATACCTGCTGTCAAAAACTGACATCATAATTTACGAAGATTTCACGAAAGTCTTAGATTTATTGACACTGCAAAAGAAATATTACACAGAAATAATTGACAAAGTAACCAGTTACACAACAAAAATCATGTTCAAGATTTTTAAATATTATGATTTGAAGTCATTTTTCTTTGCATTTTTTTTTTCTGAATTATAATTAGAGTTTTTGTTTGTTTTTGTTTTCTTCTAGTTTTATAGGATATAACATGTATGATTGTTGGTAAACAAATATAGTATATATATGTCAGATCTGATACTTCCAGACTTGCAAGCTATTTTTATAATGCTTTGGACAGTTTTTTAAGACACAGCTTTTGCATATTTAAAGCATGGCATCTTGCACTCGCACATCACTCTTGTCACAGCTACTAGTGTAGTATATAGGGAATTTTTCAATTTAGAAAAGGTATGCATAACCAGTAAACTTTCCCTTGTTGTAGTGTTCTGTAGCAGATTTCTTTAGAAATACATGTATTGAAATGTTGACACAGATTGAGACAAATGAGATGTCTGTAATACCAAATTGGTAAAGTATGTTGAGCATTTGTCTCGATTCTAATTAAGAATTTGTAACAAAATATTTCATCTTTATCAACCTGGAGACATGCTTCATGAAAACACTCATAGGTATTGATTTTTGCAGTGGAAATACTACATCGATATTGTAGATATAATCTTCAATTTGGATTGTAATTAATTAAATATTTGTTGAGACAAAATTATATTGTTGATTTATGGCAGACACTTCTAAATATTTGTTCCCATATGTATTTGCAGAGGGTTCTTTACAAAGAGATGATAGCTTTACGGACGAGGGGCCGGTCCTGAATCCCTGGCAACCAGTCCAAGGTCAAAGAAGGTCAGCATCGGACCGCAACAAACGGCCAAAGAAATCTGTTGCGTCCACTTCAGCTACTGCTGCGACGACAAAGGGTCAGAAAAACAACAGCAGCTGCAAACAGCAGTAACATGTCTCGGTGAAATTGTTAGTGTCACACTGTATGGCATCATCGATACTCCAGGGGTTACGCTCACTTTCCCTCTCTGCACCCCTGGAATATATCATAGCAAAATCGAAGGCACATGACTAGCTACTTGATTGGTCTCAGGTTAAAAAAACCTTACCAATCGCTTAGGCTGATACCTGTCAATTTTACTGTAACGTGACCAACCGATTCTTTTGATGTACATCAAAGGGTCGAACTAGCTAGTCTTCCTGTCTCATCCACATCCAAGTGTACACTGAGCCTTCATTTTTGTCATGACATATTCCAGGGGTGCAAGGAGCAAAAGTGAGCATAACCCCTGGATATCAAGCAGGACTGCATTAGGACATGAATCTACAGAAGCAATATAAATGGTTAATAGAAAAAAACAAGTGGTGTTGATAGGGGTTGTTGATCCATTTTCTCATATTGGGTCAGGTTGATAATTTAACCGTGATAGGGAAATTCTTCATTGTCAAAAGGCATGGATTATAGTTCATTTATACAATGTCATGATTTGGGGTTTTTTTGTAGGGGAATTTTTCAGCAACATTTTAATGTTACATAAAGTTTGTATTGGTTTTAATTTCTTTTGTGATAATTTTTTCTGCAAACAAAGAATGAAACTCATTTGGAGACAGGAATAATAATTTCAACTGGTTAACAAAACATTTCAAAATATTTAATCTTTTGCTACTTTATTTTTGTCAAACATTTTCAGGTATACCAATATTATGATTATATATATAAAAAAAAGGTTTTTATTAAAAATGCATGTAGTTTTTTTTGCATTTTTGAATTAGTACATAACTGCAAATACATTTGCAGTGTGCTGTGTTATATAATTGGGGTAATGGCAAAATTAAATGTTGGATTTGTGATGAACGCAAATAAGGACCTTTTAAGGGGTGGGGTGATTAGTATACTGGTCAGTATTTCACAATATTTGAAGTTGATTGAAATTAATGCTTAGAATGAACACAATTCCCCTGTATGTTCTAGTGGTTTCAGTTGAACTTTGACATACAGCAATTTCAGAGGTCAAAACTTCCCTGAATTTTTGAGAGTCAAAACATATTTCAAATAGACCTGTTCTTTAACTCATTTATCCCTGAAGACATATTTGAACTCATCCAATTCAAAGGTTGGAATTGTTCATTATGAAATTTCAGGGGTGAATGACTTAAGCCCCATGGAGTCAAAGCTTGTCTTCGGGGGAGGGGGTAAAAATATACTATCAAGGATCTACTGAAAGTTCTGTGTTTCTGATAAAAGCTTCATGTAACATTCCATCCATCCATTAAGTTGTTTAACCCTTTCACTCCTATGTAAATTTAGTAGACTGGACCACACATTGATCTGGATGAGTCCATTATGGTCTACAGTGGGTGAAAGGGTTAAAGAAAGCACTGTTAGCATACATATTTTGCAGTATTCTAGTTTAGGGTTTTTCACACTTTAAATATTGTGCTACATTATGATTAATGTGCTAGGTGATGTTTTTGTATGTAGTTTTCTGTAACATACATGTTTATTGACAGTACACAAAATCAACGATAGGCTTATTTATATAATCCGTTAAAATTTGATATTTGATGTGCTAAAATTTGAGTCCACTAAAATAAGTGCTTTTACAGTAAACAGTAAGAAAGAACTTGAATCTGAGTGATAACAAGATTTCATGAATGCATGGGTTAGAATCCATGGAATTCCATGTATGAATAAAGGCTTGCAGGAAGAAAGTGAATTATTATAGATTATGGATAAAAGTTAAAGTATAGTGTTAAGTATTTGTATAGTGCTGTAAGTGTATTGTTCAAGGCCTACTGTTTATCCATGTTAAAAACCATGACATGCATACATGTATACAAACATTTTCTGAAACTTTGTATTATGTTGTTATATTTATTAGTTGTATAAAGGTTTATGCAGGTAACACGGCCTCATATTACCTGTTTGAAATTTCTTAGTCTCCAGAACTCCAGACAGGTGATTTAACTCAATATTGAGATCGTATAACCTGCATAAAACCTTTACATATATACAAGGAAATGTGTTGCACTGAGTAACCTAATTAAAGAGATTCCTTGGTCAGCACTTATTTATAATATGAATGTTTTTGAATTTGCAAATAATTTCTTATGATCTATAGATGTGAAATAATTATGCAAAAATAAGGGTAATTTTTACAGATAAATTATAACAAGTAAATTTCAGGATTTTAGCTCTCAGAGGTTAAGTTTTTGTTGCTGTTTTGAGGACATTTCCTTTCATTGAATTCTTATATTATGATGTTAATATTTGACATGGAGGTTTTGGTAGGTTCAAATACTGTTTCATTGCAAAAAAAATATAGTATTCTTCAATTAAATAGAAAAGAAAATGACCTCTTCTAGATTTCACATTTTAGACCTGATCTCAATATTAGAGGTTTGGTTAAAGTTTTAAAGTGGCTTGCCATCATGAGTCATAATGTATTAATTAGCAGGCAAGCATTCAGTGGCTTAGATAATGTTGCCCCTTTGTTTGTTCAGTATTTGGATAATTTCAAATGTACATTATTTTATGGTTTGTGAAATTTCCATCTCGATCAATATGTATTTTCCCCATATGTTTTCATCATATAATAAAACAAAAAATCCCAGAGCAATATTTTGAAAGGAAACTGATAGGTTTCTATTTAATATTGACTATAAATTACCAAAATATGAAACCTTACCTGAACAATATAAAAACACACTGCACATTGCAGATATGTACAAAATGATTCCTGGCCAGGATTGAAAACCCGTAGTTTTTAGACAAGAGTACTCTGTCAATTGGAGTTATTAACATTTTTATTCACTGTTCATATGCTTATATTTACTGCCTGCAAAGGCAAATAGCAATCATAGTGATGAAGTAGTCAAACTTGTTAAATTTTCTTTTCTTTTTTTTCTTCAGTTTGACAAAGTGTCATATCACTTTGTATATTTAAATCAATTTAACCACATATGATACAAAGAACTGTTGCATACTAGCTTAAGTGTTAGTATTCTGAATACAATATATGAATGTATGAAGAATTAATGATACAAAGCCTCATACTCATCATATTTCCAAGTGCTATTCATTATAGATTTCGAAAATAAGCCCATTGTTTATGAGGCCTATTGCTTGGATTGACATCTTGTAATAATATCTTGTATTTTTGAAATCAGAACTTTATATTTTTGAAAATGATTCATTCTTAGTGCCTGTTCAGAATGTGAAGCTTTAGTGTCACAATTTCAAATATTTTGTTTAATATTTTCTATACAAGTATCTATTGGTATTTATGCAATTTATTCTTCATTCAAGCCTCAATATTAGCAATTTAGTTCAGAAGGAAGTGTTTTTTTATCTCACCAGCCATTAAGTTCCTTTGAAAGTATGCTATGGTGCAGTGTCTGTCTGTCCATTCTTTGTCTGATATCAAACTCTTTATTCAAACCACTTCTCCTAAAGATACATAAGACATAGAGAATTGATTGTTGGCCTGTATCTTCTTGCTTAGTTGATAGTCTCACCAAGTTTGTTCAAGATCCAGTATATATGAATTTGACTTTCTTTCTTGACCATATGGGTAACTAACAGTACGAGTAGTGATATATTGTACAAGTTTGCTTTCTATAATGTTTGTGTAAAGATCCCCGTACCACTGCCTAAAACTGTCACAACCCATTGAAAACTGTATGACTATAGCTTTGATCAATCATTTCTGAAAGCGAACTACCTTGAGGGGAATGTCATCAAAAAATAATAATGATGAAATGAACAATATATAATCAGGAACAGTGTTCTGAGTGTAAAATTTCAGCAGGCTAGACCAGAATTCAAACTGTGGACTTCAGATTGTTCTATCGCTCTTACTGAATGAGCTACGAGTTTCCTGGTCCAACTGTGCTACAGTTATATTCAAAACGAAATTAAGGGGAGGTAACTGTATAAGGAAGCCCATAATGTAGTGGGACAGGGATCCTTAAGGACATTTTCTTTGACCTATATTAAGGGATGCATACATGATATGCTTTCCAAAACTATTCAGTAAAAGGTGAGAGATACAGGCCCTTTGGAACACTTTGAAACTATTCAGATGAATCTATCCATAAATTTATCACAAAAATTGTCATGAGTTGTTTCCCTTTGATGGCCTTGTTCTCGGTGACTGTACTAAACACTTGAGTTGATCCGTCCAGTCAACACTTTAGCAAGTTTCCAGATATTATTCATGAAATAAACAAGTTGGTAAAAATCATTCTGATGTTAAATGCAACATACTTTTTGGTTTTAGATGGCCACTCTATCATTTTGAAAAATTCCTTCTTGTATGATATGGGACATATCAAATTTTAATTTTAGTTATTGATTGTGACTTCAGATATTTGGACTTAACCTTGGTTGTATTACTGTAGTTGTTGCCAGATTTGAATGTGGGGGGGGGGGGGGGGGGGGTCAAATTTGGGTATAAAAGTGTGATCACATGTGATACAGTTATTGTATAGAGTTTGAGTAATACAATACTGGTTAGTGGGTTGTATGTGTAACTTTTAATATGGATGTTTAACACTTCTCCTGGTTGTTTGACAATAATCTTGGTTGTACATTGTATTAACATGGACACAATCCTTGGTAGATAAATCTGGCTGTTTAGCTCTTGTTAATGTTATAATAGCTGTTTAAGGAAACTAATAAACTGTGCTTGTTTGACATCGGTAATGCTACATTGCTTGTTTCGGTAACCATAGTTGCATTCTGTCTAACTTTGATGTTTTCAAATTGGTTCAGTAATCTTGGCAACTGTGTATCATAGTTATTTGTCTCCGTTAGTGCTATTGGGCAATCTGGAACTTAATTATTAAAACATTCTTCACACATGTGTACCTTGTCTCCATTAGTGCTATTGGGCGATCTGGAACTTAATAATTAAAACATTCTTCACACATGTGTACCTTGTCTCCATTAGTGCTATAGGGCGATCTGGAACTTAATCATTTAAACATTCTTCACACATGTGTACCTTGTCTCCATTAGTGCTATTGGGCGATCTGGAACTTAATAATCAAAACATTCTTCACACATGTGTACCTTGCCTCCATTAGTGCTATAGGGCGATCTGGAACTTAATAATTAAAACATTCTTCACACATGTTTACCTTGCCTCCATTAGTGCTATTGGGCGATCTGGAACTTAATAATTAAAACATTCTTCACACATGTTTACCTTGCCTCCATTAGTGCTATTGGGCGATCTGGAACTTAATAATAAAAACATTCTTCACACATGTGTACCTTGTCTCCATTAGTGCTATTGTGCGATCTGGAACTTAATCATTTAAACATTCTTCACACATGTGTACCTTGTCTCCATTAGTGCTATAGGGCGATCTGGAACTTAATCATTTAAACATTCTTCACATATGTGTACCTTGTCTCCATTAGTGCTATAGGGCGATATGGAACTTAATAATTTAAACATTCTTCACACATGTGTACCTTGCCTCCATTATTGCTATAGGGCGATCTGGAACTTAATCATTTAAACATTCTTCACACATGTGTACCTTTGTTGATGTAACATCCCAAGTTTTTCTCATCTGTATATATCATTATAAGAGGATCATTGCAAATAAGAAAGATAAATACTTAAATTTCTTTTGCATTGAAAACTTGTTCTTAATTCCTTTACAAGATATGATATGCTTTTTACATTCTTTGTTATAAAGTGCAATGTATTTGTAATGAATTGGTTGAATATTTATATAAATAAATATAATGTGTTGCCTAGCTACCCAAACTACTTAGTAACAGTGTTAATAGAAATGACCAGTAGAGTAACAATACTTACCAATTTATTACATCATTTATAAAACTTATAGCCAAATACCAATTAAAATAATATCAGTCGGTAGTTATGTGGAGTGTTAAGTATACATTTAGTCAATTGAAATCATTTTGTAAGGTGCATACTGTGTCTTAAATATTGTTTAATTATCATACATTTTTGTATAATCATACATTTTTGTATAATGATACATTTTTGTATTCATGCAAGTATTCTATGCAAAAAAAAAAAGACCTCTTATTTTGTACCTGAAACTGATATAATACAGTGTGTCAGTCTTTTAGATATGTTTTCAAAAAATTACTAACATGTATAACAGACAGCGTGATTGGTAGCATGGATAAGTTTGAGCTCCCTGCTTTTCAGTCAAGATGTCTTGTGGGTCAATTCCCCATAGTAGAGATATTCATACGTTAAGGGAAATCTATTAAATATGTTTTGTCATAAATAAATCTTTTCATAGTAAATGGGGAAACAACTCTAATTGGAGATGCCAAACATATTGGAACTCTTCTCTTTTGGGAAAAAAAGCACTTAGCAATGAGACTCTCTACCTTAAAAGGCTGGAGGACAAAAATGTCAGGACGAAAATAGTGCAGTTTACAGAATGTTTGTCTGCTTTCTGTTAGTGTTATTATAAAGTTACACAATTACATAAGTCAATTTGAATAATTTGTATTAAGCTATTTTTTTGTTAAATATGAAAATGTACAAAACCAGTTAACCTGTTGTGATAAAGGTTGTTTAAAAGGCTACAATTTACATATTGCTTGTTATTATAAAATTCATAAAGTTGGATAAGTATATAAATAGACTAGACTAATTGGCAATTTTCAACGGCGATAGCTGTCTGTCCTGTGAATTGATGATTTACTATCACATTTAGAAGTCATTATTTCATTACAATTTGATATGCTATAGTAATCAGTTCAAAATTGTGGGCAATAAAAATTAAACCCTCTATTTGTAAATCTCCTACCCTGTGTTAACTCCATGTTGTCGACGTCATACCATTAGTTTACGACTACTAGTGAACCCCATCCTCTATACTGGTAATTGATTCTAGTTTCTTCCAAAGATCCTTTAATTGATTTTGATTTTTCTGAAGATTGCCATAATATCTCGTATTTAAAACATGGACGTTTGCAATAACTCATTGTTTAGTTATTTATGTTGAAGATACTTTCCATGTGTTACATGTGATATGAAATTGAACAATGACACCAAACTATTTTTGCTGCCTTGATATTTTCTGCTTAAATTTCTCCTGGTAGGTATTGTATTAATATGAAGAAAACATCTGTTTTTCATGCATATGTTGAGAATCTCAATGAAATGTAATGAGATATTTATAATTAATTTGCCTTAAATTGTTTTCATTTTATGTTAAATAATTTAAGAAACTCAATATTTCTCAGATTAGGATAATTTGACATTTTACACAAATAGGTGATATGTTGTTAATGTGAATATTTGTCAAACGTCTGAAAAAGCAACCAACAAGACAAATTTCCATGTGGAAATTTTGAATGTCCAAAAATATACCTAAATGTTTTTATGACATTTTTTTGGGGATTACCCATCTAATTTTATGGGTAATTAAATAGGCCAAGTATTCCATAGATGTGTTTTGAATATATTTTTTTCTTAATATTTCATAACCCTTTGGTATTATAAAGCAGTGTTTTGGGAGACGTTAGAATTTGAATTACAAAGCAACATTAAAATTTAACCTGAAATCATCATAAAATTAAAACATTATGTACAATAATGTATCATTGGGGTTTTAAATGGTTAGAAAGTAACAGTGATATGTTCAGATTAAAAAAACAACAAAAGTCTGTTAATTTATAACTTGTACATGTAGTGTCATTTAATTTCACGAAGGATGCTGTATACAATTATAACATACTGGCTTTACATTTGGTGTAAAACAGTACAATATATTTTGTTACTGTGAAGATAGACTGCACTGTGTTCAAATGTTGTGCATCTTGTTTTGTTTATGGGACCATTTGATATTATTGCTAATTTTCATTACTGGATTATGTAAATTTTGGGATATTGTATATTTTGTTTTGTTTATATTATGATAATGTTTAACCCTGTGTTTGATATTTATACCTATATCTTGTTTCCGTTTATTTTTAGAAATAGTGCTATGTAAGTGATGTTGGGAATAATGGTTCATTTAATTTATCAAAACACCTTCCTTTTATTGGGAACAGTAGTACAGACATGGTGCCTAAATTTCATTTTTTTAGATAAGAGGTCAAATATGGTAGTACATATATAGTGCCCATATTCCATTTTGAGGTAAGATGGTAATCTGGTTGCACAGGCCTAGTGCCCATATTTCGTATTCAGATAAGAGAATAAAAAATACTGCACACAAATTTACAGTTAGGCCATGATTCATTTTGAGCCCATTGACATAATTTTACTTTTTAGGTCACCTGAGACAAAGTCTCAAGTGACCTATTGCGATCGCCTTTTGTCCGTCGTCGTCCGTCGTGCGTCCTTAAACAATTTACATTTTCTTCTTCTTCTCCAAAACCCCTGAACCAATTTCAATGAAATTTTGCAGGGACCTTCCATGGACAAAGGTCAACAAAAACAGTTGCCGGTTTAGTCCTAACCCCCCAGGGGCCTGAGGGGCGGGGCCAAAAAGGGTCAAATTGACTAAAATTTCAAAAATCTTCTCCAAAACCCTTGAACCAATTTTAATGAAATTTTGCAGGGACCTTCCATTGACAAAGGTCAACAAAAGTAGCGGCCGGGTTAGTCCTAAGCCCCCAGGGTCCTGAGGGGCGGGGCTAAAAAGGGTCAAATTGACTAAAATTTCAAAAATCTTATTCTCAAGACCCAGATATGGTAGAATCAAATACTCTTCATAGATGGAAGGGTCTTAAGGTGCTTTACCAAAATTGTGAATTTCATGACCCTGGGGTCTCACATTTCCCCCTGGGGAGGGGGTAAACTTGACTATAGTTTATATAGGGAAATCACATTTTGGGACAATATTTGTTTAATTTCCATTGGAAGTAATTCAATTTGGGTTAGCATTATCAGTATTAGGTAGCAGTTTGATGGTATGCACCTATGAGCCCTGACTGACTCCCAGGGGCTGATGGGATGGGCCAAAAAGGGTTGAATTGATTTAAATTTCAAAAATCTTCTTCACAAGACCCAGATATGGTAGAATCAAATACTGTTCATAGATGGAAGGGTCTTAAGGTGCTTTACTAAAATTGTTAATTTCATGACCCTGGGGTTTCAGATTTCAACCTGTGAAGGGGGTAAACTTTACTATAGTTTATATAGGGAAATCACATTTTGGACCAACATTTGTTTAATTTCCATTGGCAGTAATTCAATTTGGATTAGCATTATCAGTATTAGGTAGCAGTTTGATGGTATGCACCTATGAGCCCTGACTGACTCCCAGGGGCTGATGGGATGGGCCAAAAAGGGTTGAATTGACTTAAATTTCAAAAATCTTCTTCACAAGACCCAGATATGGTAGAATCAAATACTCTTCATAGATGGAAGGGTCTTAAGGTTTATGACCCTAGGGTCTCACGTTTACCCCCTGGGGAAGGAGGGGGGGGGGGGGAATTTATTATGGTTTATAATGGCAAATGATACTTTGAATATTACATGTTAATAACTTGATTGGAATTATAACCTTGAATTAACAGTTTGATACTTTGAAAATTTTGAGCCAGCCCTACCCCCAAGGACTGTAGGGCGGGGCTCAAAGGAGCCAGTGTGCTAAAATTTCTTCATTTTCCTTGTTAAGAATCAGAGGTGCTAGTTTCAAATCCTTTTTAGTCTGAAATCTGTATGCTAGATATTGAGTAAGGTGGTTTTATTGTTTTTTGTCACTTTGAATAATATTTCTGTTCATGTTAAAAACAAAATCAACTCTCTGTATAAATATATAAGGTGACCGTTAAGGCCCATGGGCCTCTTGTTAATATATTGAAATGAATAGTGCTCAATTTGGGCTCCCCCGATTTTCCATGAATCGTGTTTAATTGTAATGTGCAACCTATTCGAAAGTTGCTGTCACAGTTGTTTTGTACAATTTGAAAAACATTTGAGGACTATTTCAAGCTGTAATATAATATACCAGTAACAGTTTTCAAAACACATCAGAATTGCAGAAGGTAATGGCATCCAGAATCAAAACATCTTACAGGTCATATTTTAATAGCAACCAAGTTAAAGTTCGATTTAGATTTTGTTCTTTACCTTGAATATACAAGTTATATTTGAATATTTATGTAATTGTAAATTTGATTAAAGAAAACGTCTTATATTCAAAGCAGAAAATGTAAAAGAGAGTGTATCATCTAATTGTAAAAATGTATCATGAAAATTACAAATTGAAATGCTTTAAACTAACATACAATGTAGGTACACTATTAAACAAGCCTTGTGTTACCCATTAAGGGCACCATTATGTTCTATTAACACTTAACCAGAGATAGCATTGTAATTCCTTTTTTATGAATGAGTGTATAGTTGTGCTCTTATTACATAATTCGATGATAAACGTCCTGAAATGATAATTTATTACAACTTGTAAAATTGTATATTTTTATTATATATAGATAATTATATGGTTACTTACGACACACGTTGTGTTAGTTTTGACTTTATGTAAATAAATTATGGTATGCACATTCTTATTGGTATACTTTTATATCATAGTAGACACCACTGAATTGGCAAATAAAGATGTTAAATGCTGAAGCATGTGAAATGATGCTTTTTGATTTGTTGTTTGGTTTATTTGATTTTTGCGTGGTTTATTTGATTTTAGCGTCCTATGGATAACCAACGTCATTGCATAATTTCTGATGAGTGCTGCAGGCAGTGTATTTTTGTGCATTTGTAGCATGGATCTAATGCTACCTCGCTGAAATACCGTACCGAAGAAACCCAGCACAATATTTTACTCGGTCACATTATACCAACATCAGGTGAACCTGTTGTTGCCATTACCCTAAATGCTGAACGTTTAAATAGCAAGGACTAATAACTACCATTTTTAATAAATTTGTGTGTTTGGATTTTAGCGTCCTTGCAACAGCTAAAATCATATGAAAACGTTTGCCTAGGGATGCACAACCGATAGGACAGAGTATATTCAAGAGATTTGTTTTTTTGCTCACCTGCCCGAAAGGCTAGTGGCCAAATGCCATGGCGCGGCGTCTGTGGTCTGTCCGTCTTCGTCGTCCGTCAATTTTTCCTTTGAACGACTTCTTCTGAAGAATGGACAGGCCTAGAGTCATGATATTTGGTTGATAGTTTCGTTGGTAAGAGCCCAACAAAGTTTGAGAACGAAAATGACCTTGACCTACTTTCAAGGTCACAAGGGTCAAAAGTGTCAAATACTTAAAACGACTTCATCTGAAGAACTGAAAGGTATATATACTCTTACTATGTGTCTGGTAGCTTCGTTGGTAAAAGCCCGACAAAGTTTGAGAACGAAAAAGACCCTGACCTACTATCAAGGTCACAGGGGTCAAATTTCAAACACTTCGATCGACTTTTCTTAAAGAATTGAAAGGTATAGCATCTTAATATCAGGCTGGTAGCTAATTAGATGGAGCCAAACCAAGTTTGAGAATGAAAATGACCTTGACCTTTTTTCAAGGTCACGGGGTTAAATATGTCAAACACCTAAAACGCCTTTTCTGAAGAACTGAAAAAGAATAAAGTCTTAATATTTTCCCTGGTAGCTTTTAGGGATCGAGCTTGCAAATGGAAATTACCTTGACCCGCTTTCAAGGTCACAGGGGTCAAATTTATCAAACGTCTTTTCCTGAACAATCGAAATGCATAGAATCATATTATTTTGCTGGTTGTTTCTTGGGATTGTGCCCAACGATGTTTGCGAATGAAAATGACCTCAACCTACTTTCAACGTCACAGGAGCCAAACATGTCAAAAACTTCAAATGATCTAAATGCATATAAATATATTATTTGGCTGGTAACTGTCATAGATGTAGCCCGACAAAGTTTGCTATTGGACATTATTTCAACTTTTCTACTTTCTAGGTCACATGGGTCAAATATAACCAAAACTGCAAACATGTCTTTTTGAAGAAGTGAATGGCATGGAGTCGTGATATTTTACAAGTAGCTGCCTTAGATGGAGCCCAACAAAGTTTGCTAATGTAAATAATCTTTACCTACTTTGTCCTCTAGCTTTATCCTAATCTAATTTGATATAGAGTATCATTGGCCCGACATGATTCAGGAGAATGGGACCCGATATGTCGAGGGCGTTACTGAGAGACAGTGCACATTACACTGACAACGGGCGAACCACGTGTTTCCATTACCCTTAGTGCTGAACATTAAACAGGGAATAACAACTACAATACCATTTTAAGGACTTTGGTGTGTTCCGACCTGAGGACAGAACCATATTCGAGAGAAAAAGAAAGACAGATCCAGAGCGTTGCTATTGAGGACAGTAAATTCTCTTTGTCTCTTTTATGTCCTCTAAGAAGACCCAAAAGGATAATGGTTCATTTTTACCTTAACAAATATGTCGTTAACCCATGTAAGCCCCAAACAAACAGCACTGCTGAGCATTTGATAAAGAGAAGTAAGACAAAATATAGTGCTAAGATTGATAATAATTATTAGTATAACTCAATTGTAGCTTAATTGCATTCAACTGACGTGACCATTCGTGCTACGTATATACTTATTCTATTAATGGAAAATATATAGTAAGTATATTGACAAAACACATGGGTCCAAGATAAAAACCTGACATACTTAAAAAATGTACTTGAGTCCCCTCAAAGATCTCGCGTTGTCCGGTAGATCAACCGAATACGTTTTCACGCCAGATTGATGGTTAAACCTTGGCCGTCTTATATCTTCAATAAGATTAATTTGTTTGGTAATATGTATCCATCAAGGATTTCTTTAAAAACAATCATGTACCTGTCGCAACTTTCAAGATCGACTGTATTGTTCAGCTGTTAAACGATTTGACGAAATCGTAAATTTTATTTGTCGCTCGACTACGGAATGTTTTGTTTACTAATTGAGAGATACAGGAGTAGTGGTATTTTAAGAGTATTAAACGGTCCATGCAGTCCATGCTACGGTCCATGCTAATAATGTTAAACCAAGGGGGAAACGGTTCATGTATCGGTCCATGCAACGGTCCATGCTACGGTCCATGCAACGGTCCATGTAACCTGACCTGAATGATACGGTGATACATGTACGAGCCGACTCTAAACAAAACTAATGTATGGATGAAGCTGTGACAGAACGTGACATCTAGTGAAAAGACGAAGCCATGACACTAATGATCTGAACTTGAATGACACGGTGATACGAGCCGACTCTAAACAAAAATAATACGTAAAATTATCAACACCGAATATACGAGAAAAACACCTAGGTGGTACGGCCACCGATGTGACATCTAGTGAAATGACGAAGCCATGACACTAATGATCTGAACTTAACGATACAATTTCAATTATATTCCCACCCAATATCAAGTCACGACATAAAATCTACTTCAAAATTGACCTCTGTATATAGTCGTTTGATGTGTCCGAAAACAGATCAGTTATAAACTTGAACCTGTACAGACTTGGAGTTATGGATAATGATGACTGCAGAAGCTTTATTAAGAAAGGGAAAAATAGTAAAATGCGCTGTTTTGTTATTGTCTTCGATACTGAAAGTGTTCACCTCAATATAAATATTAGTCATGATATCCAAAGTGACTCCATCAAAGTGATCGTAAAGAAACTCTACTTTCTAATGAACCATTAATTAGACATGGACCAGTAATTGTACATGCAGAGTTAAGAGATACGGATCGCATTCGCATGGAGAATAAAGGACTGTATTTGGATGTTTCACTATCATTTGATAAAATACAGAGAGTGGTAGTGTTAAACCTAAGATTATTTGAAGAAGTGAAAATTATTATGTCATATGGTACCTTTAATATTGAATCAGATGAAAAACTCTGGAACTGTGTTGCAATCTTCATTTGACAATCTTTGGCAGACTTGACAGACGGACGGACGACTTTAATCCAGCCTGACATTATATGTCAGACAGTCCAAAGCCTGTAAAACCACAACTACCAATCGCCAAAGTTTTGGTTCACTGGTAAAATGTGATAAATGGAGATGGAAGTCGACAGACAGTTTTTTCTATTAAAGATTGACGTTACACCACAAAATCAACCATTAATTAAAACACAGTAAATTCCATCATTAATTACCAAAAGATATTTCATCAAATTGTTTACGAATCTTATAGATTTTGAATTTGATCCATATATACTCGATATATAAAAACTTTATGTATCGTATAATAACCAATAAATTCACATGGTAAATAAAATAAACATATCAAAACCTTAGAAATACGTCATGTTTTTAACCGCTGCAGTAAAATATATGAAAGTGTCCATTTTTTTCTTCATGATGTGAGAAATGTTAAGGTATTACACTTGAATTTAAAAGACGACGAAACGTTTTAATGGTTCATTGATTAACATCGACATAAATAAGCCTGTATTCAACGATAAAGTGAATACCTACTATCTGAGAGAGCATATGTATTGAACTAAGAGAGCAAAGAGTAGGTGGAGCAAATGTTAACAGGAGATGACGAATGAATCCTTCAGGAAAATTATCAAGTAACGATCGCATAGTACACCGTAAAGTTAGTAACAATGTCAAGAGCGTGAACATTTGCTACGTCAACACGTTCACTATTCATCAGAAAGTAACATGTCAATAATTATGATTTAAAAGTGACTGGACCAAATTGTGGAAAACTGCGATTTCAGTAATTACTGCAAGCAAGCAAACATTGTGTATTAATACATCACTGAGTGTTATTGTAAAACTTCTATAGACATGTTGCTTAGGTTTGAATTGTACAACTAAGAATAATAAGAAAAGATAGATTTCAAATTAAAACATTTATTTTAACACATTACAGCNTTGTAACAGGTATGAGTTAAATTAAAGTATTTTGTTAAAGAAAATTGACACAAAAGTATGATAACAGACATTGTATAACATATTTTTATTCAAAAGTATACCTTTTTTTAAAATAAAACCTCTAACAGATGTGAAATAGTTTAAAATACACAACATTTATAAAACAATTTGTATTAGGAAACTTTACGAAAACAGGTTTTTACATAATATGTAACAGTTTGTTTGATTATTTATGAAGATTTACAACAACGGATGTCTTTTAAAGTTAAATGTTTAACAGGTATGAGTTAAATAAAAGTGTTTTGTTAAAGAAATTGACACAAAAGTACATTGGCAAACAACTTTACATTAGAGATGTTATTCAAAAGTATGCCTTTTTTTAAAATAAAACATCTAACAGATGTGAAATAGTTTAAAATACACAACATTTATAAAACAATTTGTATTAGGAAACTTTACGAAAACAGGTTTTTACATAATATGTAACAGTTTGTTTGATTATTTATGAAGATTTACAACAACGGATGTCTTTTAAAGTTAAATGTTTAACAGGTATGAGTTAAATAAAAGTGTTTTGTTAAAGAAATTGACACAAAAGTACATTGGCAAACAACTTTACATTAGAGATGTTATTCAAAAGTATGCCTTTTTTTAAAATAAAACATCTAACAGATGTGAAATAGTTTAAAATACACAACATTTATAAAACAATTTGTATCAGGAAACTTTACGAAAACAGGTTTTTACATAATATGTAACAGTTTGTTTGATTATTTATGAAGATTTACAAGAACAAAACTGTTTTCAAGTTACATTTGTAACAGGTATGAGTTAAATTAAAGTATTTTGTTAAAGAAATTGACACAAAATTATCTCGACAAACAACTTTTCATAAGATATGTGGAAACAGTGAACACCAACAACAAATGTAAGATACAAGATACACCAAAGTCGATCTGACTTTTGTCATATTCCCATCTCTACCAACAACACTGATAACTTCTAAGTTTACAAACAAAATCTGTCCACATGTTAGAATAAAAATGGAAACAGCATATACCATTTATTTAACTAGTGTTAGAATCAAACAATTGAAAAATAGTTTCAAAAGAAAATAATACTATGTTCTTACACTTTTTCTCGGAGCAGTGCAGATACAACAGTGAAGTAGGTAAATTTGGTTACTAATACGAATGAGATAGAATACATATGTAAATAGATGTATACACTTCTCTGCAGTTAGATATCTATAGAAACAAACAAAAGTTTCCTATTTGAATCAACATGTGTTGATAAAATCAAATAATCTTTAAAAAGGGGAAAAATAAAAAAATGCATTTGACAGAGTGTATGACAAAGAAAAGTTCCTAATACGCTGTGATCGAAATTTACGCTACAATTTAGCTGATTGATATTCAACTACTTTAACAAATGGATGTTTTATTTTGATACCTTTCAAAAGTATAATTGCTTTCGGCTCATTTTATATCCAATTCGGATAATTGTTTACTTGATATGGCTACTTTTATGACGTTAGTACATGTATATTAGTATATGATGCAAATAATTGTCGGTTGCAGATCTTATGGGGTTTTTGTTTTTAATTGTAAAATGTTCTTTATTGTTAGATGCTGGTGATAACATACCTAATGAGACAGAAAGGAATCTGATGCCGTAGAGATGGTTAAACATTAAAACTGAGAACAAGTTACTTACTCATCCATTGCATTTGAGTTGACGGAATGGAACACTCACTAGTCTACAGGCGGATCTATTTTCTGAAAGAACTCGGAAATACCAGAGTACGATATAGAAAACCCATGATACGAAGTATAAACGTTGATCAGATGGAAGCTCTCGAGAAAAGATAGATCGTACTATGCTACTAATTTATGTTTCATCAGTATTTTATTCGGTTGCCACGAGGTCGACATCTGCAGATCCGTCATCTATCGTTATCTTGTAAAAGCTATAAAGAGGCGTTATCCGGAATTCAAAAATGAAAATTACTTCTTTATCGATAGTGTAGTAGAGTTAAAATATGGAAGAGTTCGTTCCCACATGAAAAGGTTGAGGAGACATCGATGTTACTGTAAAGTAGAAGCCGTTTTTGGTACCTATGATGAGTCGGTGTTAGATTGTATATCGGAATGTAGGGAGAACTAAACGACTTGTGTTCGCTTTGAAATATCTTTTTATTAAGAAATAGAATGACGTCATACAAAACATAAGTGAAATGTATTTATAACCTGAAAATGTACAAAATAATTACACTATAGTAATACTTTGTCTCTCATAATTCATATGAACTCTCAAACTTCGACTTTATATGATACGTCTCATACTTCAACTTTAAATATTCTTATTCAAACCTTGTTTTTTCCTCAAAAATTGATAATCAACATGTATTCTCCCTCTCTATATATTTATACATGTTTGTTGAACTTATAACAATATTCAAGTTATTTTATCTGGCGCAACTTAAAAATTTCAAACACAAGATTAAGTATGCATGTATATGACGTCTCTAATACTTCGACTAACTTTTAAGGATGTCTCTCATACTTCAGAATATATAATCATCATGTAACCTTTTACTGATGTCTCTCATACTTATATGTCATGTAACCTTTAAATGATGTCTCTCATACTTCAGAATATGCGACCTTTAAATGATACCTCTCATACTGCCTTTTTCTTAAACTTTGACATAAATGTGAACGTTAACGTTAAATATGAACTTTAAAACTTTTTAAAACTTAATTTTTGAATTCATTTCAAATTTTAACTTTAAAATTTTTGAATTCATTTCTAATTTTAACTAACTTTTTTTAAAAAATTTATTTCTAATTCGAACTTCAAAAACTAAACACGATTTTGAAACGTAAAAATTAAATTGAAACTTTTTTTTAAATTAAACTGAACTTTATTTTTTCAATCATGAATTTGGACTTTATTTCTTTTTAAACTTAATTAAACGGAACTTTATTTCTTTTCCAACATAATTAAACGGAACTTTATTTCTTTTCCAACATAATTAAACGGAATTTTATTTCTTTTTAAACTTAATTAAACGGAACTTTATTTCTTTTCCAACATAATTAAACGGAATTTAATTTCTTTTTAAACTTAATTAAACGGAACTTTATTTCTTTTCCAACATAATTAAACGGAATTTAATTTCTTTTTAAACTTAATTAAACGGAACTTTATTTCTTTTCCAACATAATTAAACGGAATTTAATTTCTTTTTAAACTTAATTAAACGGAACTTTATTTCTTTTCCAACATAATTAAACGGAATTTAATTTCTTTTTAAACTTAATTAAACGGAACTTTATTTCTTTTCCAACATAATTAAACGGAATTTAATTTCTTTTTAAACTTAATTAAACGGAACTTTATTTCTTTTCCAACATAATTAAACGGAATTTAATTTCTTTTTAAACTTAATTAAACGGAACTTTATTTCTTTTCCAACATAATTAAACGGAATTTAATTTCTTTTTTAAACTTAATTAAACGGGGCTTTATTTCTTTTTAAACTTAGTTGAAATTGTTTTAATACTTTTGTTTTTAAATATAATCTTCTGAATATACAACATAAATGATATTGTATTTAAACGGAACGCAACTTATAAGTTTTACGGTATTTTTTTCATGACGACTTCGGTCCGATATTTTAAATAAATATTTGTAAAACTACATTTCTGTTTTTTATTGCCAACCCATTGCAGATATCATATAATGACCGAATGAAAGCGTATCGCACCGATTGGGTAAGACCCAGCGCTTATCGTCGAAGGAACACAGGCCCGATTTGTTGACGGTGTACACGTACAGCTGGTGTTTATCGCTTCTGATGGAATTCATTTTGCACATTTTCGTTTTGTCGGCGAATAAACAGTCTCTGTACATGTCGTGCCTAAGATCACGTCTGATGGTCGCCTTTGCGATACCTTTAGCTACCTGTTTTTCTTTCATGTCGTTCCATAGGACTACCAGATTTTCTATTTCAGTTCTATTTCTCACGGCGTACACGTACGAATACATTTTGGCACGAAGTCCTACGAACTCTGCAATGGGCTCACTTCCCGTTTCATCCTTGAAATATCCCGGTATCTTTTTGTTTCTTGTGTCTTGACAGCGATGGTCGATCGGATAATTGGACAGATCAAACAGATGTCTGTCCCGATACATGTCGTCATAGACGTCCGGACATTGGACGTGGTACAAAAGACTGTCCGTATCCGTCATGAGTAGCTTGATTCCATCTCCGTATTTCGGTTTTAGGTACTTGTAATAAAACTCGTACATGATACACTTGGACAGATCTAGAATGGTCTGTCCTACATATACTGGTTTGTTTAGTACGAGTTTGACTTGGTCGTTTTGAACGGCTACTAAATCTTCGTTAAAGATAGTAAACCTTTGAAATGAAGGTCTGGCCACGTACTTTTTGAGTTTCTTTTCCGTGTGTGCCAGCTTGATATCGACTCTGGAGCGCACGTTCTCCATCGTCTTACCGAACACGGCATTGTTCATGAGTTTAAAGAAATCTTTCTCGAACTCATTCGTACATGCCGCTCTTTTTGACGTGTTGAATTGTATGTACGGGCGTAACCAAGGTTTCTGTTTGAATTCTAGGATTCTGTAAATTTTGGTGACTTTGAGACCCAGTTTCACGTACAACAGCAAATTTCTGTAATTGCAGATGTATTTCGTCTTGTTTTCTAATGTGGGAATCAGTTTTTCTGTCGGAACGCGCCCGTATAATGTGTCACCAGTGTGTTTGGGGCTAGGATGTAAACTTTTCCACAGCTGTTTACTAGTTGGTGACAATTCATTGTCGGAGACTTTTTTGCGTTCCGGTGCGAGGGGGTAATCGGAATGGCTGTCGTGAAGTTCGTCTGGGTATTCCAGATCTACTTCGAGTACATATCCCAAGTCTCCGTCTTTGGAGACTTTGGTTATGTCAAATGTGTGTGGATTCTCCACCCACCGAAACCCGCCGACGGGTAACGACTCCAACATGGCCTTCCCGTACAAATTATTACAATCTGTGTACATGATGTACGAGTGTGGTTGGGAGAGGTCGTACGTTTCTGGAATGTAAGGATTGTTAGCTTGAGCGTATTTGTTTGATATCATGCTAACTCCACCTCTCACTCCGTTTTCAAATAAGAGATACATGTCTGGATCTCTGATGAGTTCTAACCTCACTCCCGTCATTTTTAAGGCTGCACTCCAAGCCAACCCTGGGCTGGTATAGAAGTGAGCCGCATCTAACCCATAACAATCGAGACACATGTTTCTGAAGTTCTCAAAGACATCGGCCAATAGTAGTACGTCCGTCTTGAGGTAGAGGTCGTGATACTGACCGAGGTCTCGAATGTTCAGTTTCTCCCATACGGATTGTGCATGCGCGTAATCAGCATCTGTCACGTCTGATCGACTCAGCGAACTGTAGAATTTCTCTTTTGAGGGGAGCTTTTGTTCTGAGAATCTATCGGCAGTGTCTACGTATTCGTAGGGATATATCCCTTTTCTTAGTAGTAATTTGGCGTCTGATTCGGTAAACTCCCTAGAGAAGTTATTGAATTTCGTCAAACCCTCTTTGGCAAGATTTTCTGTCAAAGTCTCTAGACTCTGAGACATGAATTGAAACGAATCTATGAATCTAATATCGCCAAGACTAAACGAAATGTACTTTTCTGTATTGTTTGGAATGCAGTTGATATTGCGGTCTTTAAATAGGCCCACGCTTTCCGTCAGGATGTGAGCATCGAACCCCTTTAGGTTATGAAACACACAAGGTATGTGAGTGGGGTATTTATACTTCAAATTGCATTCGTTGTGAGCGGCGCCGCGAAATTTCCCACTCAAATGACAGTGATCTCGTACCACAGTACTTTGTTCTGTAAAATGTTTACCACAGATATGGCACCGAGTACTCTCCATAAACGACTGCTCGTCCTGGAGAGACATGACTAGCGGTTCTGGGTGGCTTAAAACTTCCTTAATTCGTTTTTCTTCCTCTATGATACATTTCAAAAACGTTTTGCTAACGTCAGCCCCCCTGTAAATGACGGGTGGTTTGGTGTATCTATCTTCCATACACACGACTTGGTATCCAAACCCACAGGGTTTGAATTTTGTATTCTTAGTCGTGCTTGAAAGGTCTGGGTTGGGCTCACATGAGTCCATTTTCTCTACAAATGTTTCGAAATCGGCATAGATTACGAATGGCACTTTCATTTGTTTCTGAAAGTCTCCAAACGACAACAGAGCGTCGTCTTCACTGGGGAACTCTACTCTCTGTGTCTTGTGAGTGGAACACAGTTCCACGTGTTTGTTTAATAAAACACTACTCGTGAAACCTTGCAGGCAATGCTGGCAAAAATGTGTCAGATTATGCCCTTTTTTCGTTCTGCTCAAAAACATATTTAAATTTGGAATCAAACAGTAATGGGTTTTTACACCTTCTTGTAAAAAGAGCAGATTGACATGGTGACGGGACTGTTTCGTCTTGGTCACATGCATGGGATAGACGGTTTTGTCCTCGAGCCCAAACACGTTTACCGATACGTCGTTCTGTCTTTCAAACTTTTGTACTTGGGAGATGGAGACTGGATATTGGATACCTGTCATATCTAGTTCGCTTTCGTACTTCTCGTAATGGGAGACGCGTTCGGGTAAGGTATCGGCAGGATGGAGAGATGCCAAAACGGACCATAAGAAGCATTTTTCGTCACGATTACAGACATTTACTATTTTGTGACGTTTAAAAGTAGTCGGGGTCGGTATGTAGGAAGTGCCACTCAAAGGTGAGTAATTTGCAACGTGTATTTCTAATTTGATGATTTTCTTGAGTACCCATGCAGACCCCTTACGAACGAATTCCTCAATCGAGGCAAACATTTTCTGATAAGCTGCATTGATATCGTGTTCTAGACCAGAATCATTTGGCATCAATATGTATGCTTTACTCAAGAAATGTGGGGTGGTCTGGACTACATTACCTTCTCTAGTTTCCTTTTCCAATGAAACACGAATGTTAAGATACCACTTAATTCCGTTCAATCTCTCACACAACAGTTTTAAATGTTTCATCACTTCCGTTTTGGAGCTGGCAAAAAAAGTGAGTATGTCACTATTGTCACTGAAATGTGGATATATGTTTCTCACGTTAGCATTTCCTCCCAAGCTCACATCATCCGAATAGGTATGTTCTCCCGTTGGTTGGCCAGTACCGGAAGGGCCCGGCAGCGGCGACTGGACACCGGAGGGACCCGGCAGCGGCGACTGGACACCGGAGGGACCCGGCAGCGGCGACTGGACACCGGAAGGGCCCGGCAGTGGCGACTGGACACCGGAAGATGATGATGTTTTGGTTCTAAAATGATCAGGTAATCGGCTACCGGTGGGATTAGTATTAGGGAGATCTCCACCAGTCAATCCATGTTTGTTTTTAACGTGCATTTTCAAAGTATATTTTCTCGTAAAGGAGTTACCACACACGTGACATTTGTATGAACTTTGATTTTTGTGAGAATTCATGTGTCTCTGTAAGTTGCTTGGATCGTTTAATATCTTTCCACACACTTTACATGTCGATTGAAGATAGTGTCTATTCGCGTGCGCCTTTAGTTTCTTTTCGGTAAGACATTGTTTCCCACACACATCACAAGTCGTCACATTTTGTCTATCTCTGAGTACGTTATCTTCATTTCTTGGTTTTTTCTTTGGAGATAAATCGATAGAGTTCAATATCCGTTTCAAGTTCCTCGCTGTTTGTATGGCATTTCCGTCACCACATGACGCCGAATCGAGTAAATCGTCAAAAAATCGTGCTGCCATGTTGCTGGTCTGGTTTCATCAGAGTTCATATCTTGAATGACAGCCACTTACGTCTCATCTGTTTAAGGTTGCTCTCGAATTGAGGAGGCGTAGTCTTCACATACAGTTTTCCGCCTCGCTGACTCTTTGCTTTTCCGCGCATGCTTCGTCTGAGTGATGTGGCTCTATCTCCCTGATTGGTCGATTCTTTACTGGACTGTTCCCTGAACTGTTTCTTTGACTCATTCATCACATCTGACGTATCAGGTGGGTCGGTTTCATTCTTATCGGTATTCTTTGTTATTGCTACACTGGTCTTTTCTCCCGACTTCTTCATTGCAATGGGCGTCCTATCATCGGTTGGGATGACGTCATCTTCGATAGTGCTCATGTGGGTATTAGGTGAACCGTTCATTTTCTCTTGTTTAATGATGTCGTCGTATTTTGTCTTTGGTATCAACATCATTGCTCTATCCATGTTAAATAGTTTTTAAAGAATATGGGTAATATTTTACTCACTGCCAGTAGTCTTCGTCTTCTCTGACGTCTACTGACTTCTATGTCAGAACCGGCATCGTTGAGCCATTTCCCCGTCGATTGTAACATGTTCCTCAGAACGGAAATGGTAGTCTGACCACCGGTCGCTCCGTACTTGAGTTTTAAAGGGTTGCCACCCACCGGTATTCCGTCGACATAGAACCCTATAGATGTGACGTCATAAGGTTAGAAGAACCAAGGGTTCTGTTCATAGTCACCGGTGGTAGCGGTGGCGTTTACGAATCCAACTACCACCAGATTTGGTCTCATGCCTTGAATATATTATCGTATGTAAGTTTGTCGTCCCGGCAGGAATGGTCATCTGCTTAACCATGGTCTGCGTAAACGGGTATTTAGCATTGGTCACTTCTAAAGCTTGACTTTGTGCATAGATGACGGCTGGGTTGACCTTGACTTTGCTTACACGCAGTCGAATGTCGTCGAATACTACCTTGTAATCGGCAGATGTGGTGCCGGACAAGAGACAAAAAATTGGTTTAGATCTGTAAAGTTTGATATTGACGTTGACTTGATTCAATAGATACATGTCCATCTTGAACAAATCGTGATAGAGCGGGCCGAACAGATCTACCACCTTCCCACCTTGAAACATCTGAGCCCTTTTTAGCAACGCTCCGTTTGAACCGGTTCTAGGACTGTGTTCGTCCATGTCTCCCTCATCATCCTTATCCCACATCTGAGTAGTCAATTGGGTCGTCTTTGCTTCTATACCATATTTCAGGAGACTCTGTATGTAGGCCTTGCAAGGGTAATGGTTGGTCGTAGATACGATGGTCTTCCCCTGTACGGTGACGTCCACTTGAGAAAATAAAGAAGGTAAGAACAAATTGACAGGTCCCACGTCTTCAGTAACAGCTATGGCGCTTCCGTCTGCTTTCGTTATTTTTACCTTGGCATATATCAAAGTGTTTCGAAAATCGATCAATTCCAATCCGTTCTGTCCACTGACGACGAATTCCACAACGGAATCGCTCGTAATCTGTGATATCGGTAACACGTCTTGATAGTAAAGGTTTTCTACGGCCGTCTGTGTTGGTGGAAGGTCAAACACGGCTAATTCTGACGGTTGTGCTTCTCTAAAAAAATCTTTGTTTAGCGCAGCCATTGTGATATTAGATTCCTTTTGGGTTTTTTTACCGATTTTCTGCTCACTTTACTCGCCTTCCGTTTTGCTTTACCTGTCTTCCTTTTACTCGCCTTCCGTGATGATTTAATTGTTTTTGGTTTCTTCAGGTGTGACCGTGAAGTGTGTACGCGTCGACGCTTTCTCGTAGACTGACGACGATGTGGACTTCGTTTCCTTTTCATCTCGGATTTAGCTTGTTCTACGGCTTGTTGAGTTGGAGAGACCATGCTTACGTTAACCTCTCGCGCAGGTAAAGATTTTTCTCCCTCTCTATCGGTTTTGTCTATTGGAATCATGAATTCGTTTGAATTCTGTGACAATCCTCCACCGAATTGCTTCACGTTACGTTTCGTATTGGCTGCATAGGCATTTTCCTTTCCACGTGCCACCTCTTGGTAATATTTTATCCATTTTCCCACGTTAGGAACGTACATCTTTGTAACATTCATGATAGAAAAGGATATTGTTTAAAGTGAAGCGTAATCGTCGCCTGATCTTTTAAGAATGAAGCCAGATCACCTTTATCCGTCTTTATGTAAAATTCTATGTCTCTCACTTCCGACTTTTTCACAGGTACGTAGTATGGAACGTCGAACGATTGGGACCAGTTGGCTACCTTGACGGTTCTGATGGGACGGAGAAGAGTTTCCTTTTCACCGTCGACGATGCTTTCGTCACACACGTCACTGTGTCTCGTCTTTGTCCCAGTCGTACTTAACGTTATGTCCATCAACGCCACCTTCCAAGTTCCGTGCAGATTTAGCGGTGTTTGGAAGTGTGTGCCAAATTGGTAAGGTTTGTTTTTTGAAAAGTATTTCTCACTTCCGTCACTTTGGATAACCACGTAATGCGACATCTTAGACCTTGGTTATGCCACTGATGTCATTCTCTGCTATCCACTGGTTATATTTAGATGGCCACCCTTCAAATTTGACGAACCATTCGATCCGACCTGCTCTCTTACGTTTTTTTAATTTTTCTTCTATAAACCACAAGGCATTTTCGTCCTTGTCCACTCTCTGTAGTTCGGACTGATAAAAATTCCCCGTGATCGACTCGTTTAAAAAGTCGATCAATTGGTACTGCGGTATGCCTTGGCGTAAGAACCGTTTCTTAACCTTGAAGATTTCTGAAGACCATTGCTGTTGATAGGCTCTCGTAAACGGTTGCTTTAAGTGTGAGATTCTCACGAGACTTCCTATCTTAAATCTAAATTTTGGCTTCTTGACGGTTTTCTGTTTGGAAGACCTCGTGTGTTTATTTCTGAGGTACATGTAGGCAAACATATCGGCTTCGTTTGTTTTGTTTACGTCTTTGGGGGGTATACCGTTTAACGATCTATGAGGTGTGGCGTTGTAACTCTTGACGAAATCTTGCAATTTGTCTGCATATACATAAGTTCTGTACTTCGTGAAATATCTATACATCATGGTCTTTAACGTCCTGATGACACGCTCGACCATGGCGGACTTCTTTTCGTTACGACTAGTAAAGTATTTAATGTCATTGTCTTTACAATATTGTCTCATCAGGTTCCCCGTAAATTCTTTGCCGGCGTCCGTAAAAAGACGTCGTTTTTTTTTGTGATATCGATTATCTTTTTAAATGCATCTAACACTTCTTTCGTCGTTTTGGTCTTTGTAGGTTGCACCCATAAGAAACGGCTGAATACGTCTATGACAACCAGAAGGAATCTGATACCGTCATTTTGTTTGGAGATATTCGATACGTCTGCAAGATCGGCCTGAAATTCTTCGTATGGACCGGAGACTTCCACTCGTGCTCTGTTGAAAGAACGCTTGACTGTTTTTTGTAAACTATAATCGTCCAGACTCTGTATATATCTTCTGATCTTATACAGACCTGGTGAAGTGATTCCACGAGATTTCAGTACTTGGTGAACTTTCGTCGGACTCAGAAATGCACCTCCGTTATTAAAATTGTAATATACTCTGTCTACAAGACGCTTCTCTTCCTCGGTCAACATATTAAATGAGACAAAACATGTATGTTCAATCTTTTATTACATTATTTACATTATTACATTATTTACAAACATTGTTTCATAGTAAGTTTTTTTTACATTGTTTTGTGGAACCAGTCTTCTACGCGATTCATGGATTGAACCATTTTATGGATGCAGTCTTTCCATTTTTCTGTTTTGAGTTCGTTCATTCTCCATTCGGCATTACACAACCGCGATATGAAGGCGTTTCTGAAGCTTCTTTCTATGTTAAATCGAACAGTTTCTCTGATAAAGTCTGTAATCACTCTGATGTCATCTACATGAATAAAAGCATCTTTATTGCCACATTGTCTTTCACTCATGATTTCACGGACATGGTTTGCATATGTCAGGTGTAATAAGTTCCCCATTCTGACGACTTCTGACGATTTCATTTCACTTTCCATGCTAGCAGCCTGGAGGGTAAGGTAAGACAGAATGACGATCACTGCACTCGACAGAAAAGTTTTTATGTTCCCAATATTTCAGTGTTATTCCACAGTTATAACAGGTAATGCAATCACCGACACCTTCGTAAAAAAAATCCGTCACAAGCTAGCTGGTATGGAGTCTGACGAAGTTTACGGTTCCATTCATAAAACGATATCAGTCGATTGACACAGCTCTCCATATGCGGGTATACTGGACGAGTGATAACAGTGTCCATCTGCAAGTAGAATGAATAATCACGTTACTGATATTCTCCACGTGATGTTACTTGTTTGACTAAAACCGTTACAACCAAGTGTCTTTCGGATGCTCTTCTAATATGTGTTTCACTAGTCGTTTCTCACCTCTGTCGGAGTAGTTTTCATAATGACACACACACAGATGGGGCAAATGTAACTACGACGTCTGTCATGATCTTCAACGATTACTGAAAGCCAGTCACCATCAACGTCAAGTTCCTCATAGTTATCACCCATATTTATACTCTCTACAACGGTTCGCAGTCAAATGAATAGGTATGTCTGAACTTCATCGATTTTCTTCACGTATTTCTTTATCTTTTCGCTATAACTACGTTTTACATAGTTTTCATCCCTCAGACGTTCGTCTTGCATCAGACGTTGTAATGTACCTAAAGGTATACAAGATTGTATGGTGAATTCACGCCAAGTATTTTCCACTTCTAAATGGCTAGTATAGATTAATGCTTTGTCAAAATGTAAGTCTGTGATAACATCGGGGGAAAACATCAGACATTCGTGTTCATGTTGACTAGCTCGGCGATTCTCACATCCTAAACATACGAAAAGCTCCGATATTTTTGATTTAACAACGTATGCATAAGAGAGGCACAGCAGATGTTTTACTATTCTTCGATAGGCCCTTTCTTCGGTTTTTTCGATGAAATAATTCTGCAATCTGTTAGGAAACAAATCCGTGTTTAATTCCATTACGGTATGGTGACGAGGTGGTCTGGTATTTAAATCATAAACATCATCTGTTGAAACAGGCAGTCTTTTGACCACCTCACGTGTTCAGTTTTGATATCGTCGAAATAGTTCCAATTTTTTAAAGTGACTCCACATATGAAACACGAAACACGATCTTCTATTCCCATATAGAAAAACCCATTACTTGCCAGTTTGGTTACATTTGGTTAAGGATGGGTGACATGGACGTATGATAGGTAATGAATGACTAACACTACAGCTGTCTGTAACGTTGTCCATGTTATTTTTCTACAAATGCACAGATACACCACAAACTCTCCGACAAAGTCAAAAGTTTCTTTAAAAATTCTCCTGATAGTCTCGTTCTCTTTCCCTCTTCAATCAGACAAATTCGAAGCTCACCTTTAAGTTTTCTGATGACGACTTCCTGTGTAAGGCTGAGTCGACAAACTACTCTGTTGGATGAAATGTCTGTTATACTGATGTCTTCTTTCTTGATCAGATCGACGTGAGCTTGAGCCATTGAAATGAAGTATGTCGAAAACGCTCTCTCTTTATATGCTTACATACTGGACCGATATCACGCAAGATCTGTGTTGCATGGACTGTTACATGGACCGTTTCCCCCTTGGTTTAACATTAGCATGGACCGTTGCATGGACCGTAGCATGCACCGTTGAATGGACCGTTACATAGACTGTTTCCCCCTTGGTTTAACATTAGCATGGACCGTTGCATGGACCGTAGCATGGACCGTTGCATGGACTGATACATGGACCGTTTCCCCCTTGGTTTAACATTAGCATGGACCGTAGCATGGACTGCATGGACCGTTTAATACTCTTAAAATACCACTACTTACAGGCACATACAGATCAGTACTTTGCTTTTAATTCGCATCAAAAGGGGAAAACACAAGAACAAGACGAATCAAAGATGCAATAAGATCAGGAAACCTCGGAACATGAACGGAAGTAGTGAGAGGTGCCACTATTGTATGACCTGGTACTGAGTATAGAAACAGGAGCGGAGACTAGATCAGCACAGAACTAGAAGCCTGTCCGGTACAATGTGTAGACACTCTATAGCCAGGCAAAACATACCGTGTCGAGTGACATGTGAAGTTAACGATTAGTTCACATCACTGTACAGGTAAACAATACCAATCGCTCAATCGATCATAGCTTGACAAAGTGACCAGTCGGTCTTGAAACGTTGCGACACATTCAAAGAACATACCCGACCGTCTTGCTGAAAGGAAAGTGCTCCGTGCGACCTCCAATGTTTCAATGGTAACAGAGAAGAAAAGATCAAAAAAAATATTCAAAAATAGTAAATGTTACAATTAGGTTACTCAGTTTGTAAAGATATTTGATAGAGGTATTCAAGTTGTGGCACAGGAAACTCCCAGGGTTAAAGCAAAACTATTGAAACTTATTAGACATCCCAAATAGCACATACATTGTTAGAGATATGTGGAATGGTTTAACAGTTGTTGTCCAGATAGGATAGTATTATGTGATTTTTTGCTTCCACAGTAATAGGAAAGATATGAACAATGAGAATTCCTCAGTACGAAAAGGCCCAACTAAGCCACTAGTATAATATTTGCTATTTGCTTAAGGTTATGTGGAGCGATTTTAGAAAAGCTCTGAAATACTGAACTTTGCAATATGGGTAACCGTTTCCATAGTAACTGGAAAGATATTAAAAATGAGATTTTCTCAAAAACAACAAACGGACTAAGCCACTAGCATACTATGTGTACTTTTTTTTAGTGTTATGTGGAGCGGGTTTAGCGTAGTTTTAGAGTTAGTGTTTAGAGATATTGATAATTAAAAAAAAAAAAAAAAGCAAACGGCAGAAGTAGGACACTAGCCTGATATGTTTACCAAGTATTTTTAAACAGTTTAGACCTGTTGTTTGGAATACACCGACGGACGGAAGGACGACAGGAGAGACGCAACCACGCACAACTGAAGCCCAAGAAGATATCAAAGGACGTCAAAAATGCATTTGGCTGAAGGAGAATTGTCTATGCTCATTTTTTTTTGTATTTATAGAGGATCTTATCGATTACTATTAAATAACCGTTATGAAGCCAGTTTTTTTTTTTTTAGATAGTGATAGAAGTATTATCACATCAAATTTAAGTGTTTTCAGTGTAAACCTATTTGCTTAGCTGTGTAAATATGTCATAATGGTAAAAACCGATAGCTCCTATAAAGCAACACCACAACCTTGCGTTCTATGGAATTCGGTCATTGTTTTGTTCAGATTTGGATTATGATTTATTTTGTCCTTTGCATAAAGAGTTGTTGCATTCAGTTTTCTGTTTTGATAAACTTAAAAAAGAGTGCACTGTTTGTTTATGGTTTTTGTAACGACACCGGCCTGCTTTGTATCAAATTAAAAAGTAAATAATCGACACAGTTACCTTGGCCTCGTCCACGGTGTAAAAGAATAGGAGAATAGTTAATCGTTTATCATTGCTTTGATGCAAACTAGGTTGAATCAATGCAGACTATATTTTACATATATAATATGGTGGCCGATAGCAGCCACTCCAAAGCTCTATATTGTCAGCTTTCAATCAGGCGGCCAACAAGCAAGCCGTAGACATTAAGACAAGAAGTCGAACTATACAGTTGTAAAGGCGTCATATTGTCCACTTCTCTCTCTTTAGGTACTCCGGCTTTCTTCCACCATCAAAACCTGGCACGTCCTTAAATGAACATAGCTGTTGATAGGACGTAAACACAAAAAACCATACAAAATATCACTTTTTGCTAACAGAATGAAGTTAGATGTTGTTCAATAATGAGAATAATAAACAAATAAAGAAATAAAAGCTTTTATTTAGAAGGGGTAACATATTTAGACATTTGTCTAGTTTACAATACATATAATAATTAGATATTAACAACGGACATATGTGTCAACAATATTTTTATAAACACCAGAATAAAACACAAAATCTGCAAGATACCAGCTAGTTGATAAAATGTACATTTATATGACAGGAGAGACTATGACAAACACATATAAAACAGGTTTAGTAATATCAGTCCATTGACAACACTTATATCACAAAAGGGTAAAGAAAACAGAATTAGATTCGGCAAAACTTAGCTTGAGTAAGTAAGTGATCGTAGCAACACTTGAACTGAGTACATAGTGATACATTATTGCAAAATACCTATTTAGCATTTAGCGTTTCTTGTGTCTTCATCTCGGTTATTTGATAGTGAGGTACAAGTCTAAAAGACCGTTTGTAAAATGAAGTTCTGCATTTTGGATTATATAATGTATTATTTGTTGTAAAACAGCGGGTTGCCCTGGTTGAAATCCTTTATTTTCAAAACTTTGACATTTCCTGGGACATGCATTTTCTATTTTTTTTTTAACTCCTATCTTCTTGGACAATTTCTTACATATAAAATCAATAGGATCATTCGAAAATACAACTATCAATAAAAATACCAAGCAGTTTAGCACAATGAACAGTTTCGATTAGAGAGTCATTCGTCTAAATACCTTAACGTTATCAAAGAAGAATAACTGAAACTTTAATATTCCGTCTTTGCGTATTGCAGAGTTATCTTCTCTTGTAAGCAGGTATTGATTGTTACGTCATTGGTTTGTGTGAGAAAATTACCTCGTTTTCTCAAAAATTGATGACGTTACTCTCACAAACAAAAGACGTTACAATCAATACCTGCTCACAAGAGAAGATAACTCTGCAATACGCAAGGATGGAATTGCCACAACCGGCCACCATACTTTGTGCAGTTATAAAATCTAGCGAATCGGTTTTAGCTATTTTTGTTAGCGCCACAGAAGGAGTCACGTGAAGGTATAGTGCGCGCGTTCTCGGAAAATTGTGAATCAGAAAAGATAAGGTTGGTTGTTCTCTTGTGTAATTGGTTTGATAAACCACGTTATTCATCTATGTGATATTATACTACAATTGGCGTATTAATTTAGGCTATATAATAAAACTATTACCTTGATATTGAATTACATTGTACATGTTCTACTGTTTGCAGAGTTTACAGGAAAAGGACTAGAGTCAACTACTTGAAACATGGCTTTCGTGTCGTTTTATTTCATCTTGCTGGTGATTAAGGAAGTATTGTGCGAATATACAGGTAAGCTACCTACACATATGTCTATTCTGATATGTCTACATTATACAAAACAAGTTTTCTCAAATGAACAAATCAGATTTGCAGATAACTTGTGTTACACGTCACAAAAGAAACCTACTTCGTTAAATCATTATCTTGCATAACGGGAACATGCTTTCTGCCACAACCGCTATTGGTTCCCTCACTCCCGAATAGAGGTTGGTGATAATTGCTGGTTACCCGCTACTGTTTTACACCCTGGACGTTATTTTATTAGCAAATCTTCTAATTATGACGTCAAGTAACACTGCTTTGCGACGTCAACTTCCACTTTGACGTCATGGTTCATCGCAATCATTTCCTCCATTGGAAACAGGAGCAATTTAACTCCAAGAAAATAAATAATTGAGAACTAACCATCACTCGTTGGGAAACCTCTTTGTTTCACAAGTTAGGTATGTTATACAAAAGCTACTTACTTTTCAATTTTATACAGCTAATGTGAATGTAGTTTAAAATGTTGTATGTAATTTTAACGTTATCACATTTCTTCATGGCAAGCAGGCTTCAGATCTACCATAACAAGTCTCGTTACTGGACTGGATGGGGTTGACGATGATGCAATATATGCCACGTCAGAATACAACCTGGAACAGTGTGACAAAAACAACATACGCATCGACAGCCCTCCGGTCTATGCATGGTGTGTGGCAAACAAAAGTAACACAGAATTTATACAGGTAAGCGTTAATTGATGCTTATGTCAGCACTCATTAATGTGTATGGTAACTGTCTTATCTTCAATCTATTGTTACCTTAAATAAATGCTAAGTTTGTTTTGAAGACAAACAGCAAAGTAAAACTACTATTGTTACCTTTATTTCGCTAATTAGATAGTAGTGATAATTGCAACTTCACATAAATATTATAAGTTTATGTAAATCTTTCACTGCTGTACACAGGATACATATACTGTACAGACAGTATGAAGTGTGCATTAATCACTACAAATAATCAGCTTTTGATGCAGAAAGCAAAACAAAATAAAATACTGAAGATCTGTAATTTTTCGTAGCAGTTTAATTTTCGCCAGTTTCGCTTTCCGTGATGAGGGCGAATTTATTGTTACATCGAATACATGTAAACAACATAATATACATATTAATTAAAGTCAAAGGGCTAAGTTAACACTGGGCGAAAACTGATTTCATGGGTGAAGGGCGAACGTTTGACTGGGCGAAACATTGATTTTCAATGGCGAAAGTCGAAAGGCGAACGTTTGACTGGGGAAATTGATTGCTTATATGGATTGAACGTAGCAGGTCCTCATCGTTAAATCAAACCGATGTTCGGAAAGATTGTTAGTTTGTCTTTTAAAAAAATATATTTGGTTTTCCATTATATCAAAGAAGCCTAGTACTTTCTGTAAGCGGGGAATGCAATACTGTTTTGGTCAGACATTGACCGAGTTATTAGATCCATTGACTAGTATCAAAACCATATACATAGGATGCAAATCGCTGAGCGTGGTTTGGAATTAAGGGTAAACAAACATTAACTTGTGTTCTATGGAATTAATGTTATAGCAGGCGTCTCTCGTCAGCCATGTGATACTCCCTGTTTCTCATTCGTCTGCTCTTTCCATGTATGGTCTTAGTTTATGAATATGTTACCTAGAACTTCTGCTATATTTAGTGTTGCATTTGTATTTGCATATGTCCTGTTTTACCAAATTTTAGGTTAAAGGTGGGAGAAAACGAGTCAATCATTATATAGGTATGTAGGATATGGATAGTCTATCCTCGAGTTCAGAATTTGGTGTCAGAACCTCTGCAAATCGTTGATAATGACCCAAATTTTACAATTCGGGTAGAATATCCATATCCTAAATACCTTCATACGATAGAGCCTAATAATCTCACACCAGGAAATGTGTGGATACTCTTTTCTCCCACCCTTCACATGTTTTAATCGAGAAAGATCAGCTTGCCACCCCTAGGAGGAAATAGCCTCGTTCCGATTAGCACGTGTTCAATTGTGACGTCATTGAAATGCATCATCGGTAATTGTGATGTCGATGACGATATGAATACCCCACATGTGTTTTTGTTTACAAACATGGCAGACTACTGTCGGTGGGGTTGTGACTGAAATAGTAGGATGGGAGAAACATAGTCATCCCCTACCTTGAGGATGTAACAGAGAAATCTCCAACCCTCGGGGCGATTTTCTTTGGTTGTCTAACCCTCGATAGAGCCTCGGGTAAGACAACCAAAAAATATCACCCTCGGGTTTGAGATTTCTCTGTCACACCCTCACGGTAGAGGAAGATTATATTAGTCCAGGGTATGATGAAAACGGAAAAATCTTCTTAACTTGTATAAGATTTTGGAACACACGTGCTAGGATGAACACTTTTCTATTTCACTCGTTTTCCTGAACAAAGACTAACATAATTGAATATTTGATATCAGTTTATAAAAATTTCTCAGTTATGGAAAATTATAAGAAAAAATGACTATCTGTTTCAATAGATTGCATTCCAGGTGATGTCGTTAATCATGACTATGGTTACCTTAGGGCGAGGAAGTCCGTCTGTTCAGTACATAAAAACTTATCACATGATGATCAGCTTAGACGGTGCCACGTGGTCATATATAACAGACAGCACAAGCAATATAAAGGTAAAATTAAAAACAAAATATAGGATTATTGTTTGTATAAATGTCGTAAAATCCTCATGGTTGATTTAATTGATTGTTAATGTAAGAGTATTGTTGTTGATGTTTTGTTTAATCTTTTCAGATAAGATTTATAAAAGGTATTGACATGCTTGTAGAAACATATTATGTTTCTCTTTTTTTTGTAACGGTTTGATGTTCTTTAACATAGTATAGGCCACAACGCATCCTTTTCATTACGTCAAAATTCCTCGATATACGGTAAATCGATATTTGGAGTTGCCATGGCTACTTTTGTATATAGGTAGTTATTAGATGTGTTTATCAAAGCAAACGTACTGACAGTGTTGTTCAATAACAAAGGTGTTTCCTGCTAACACTGACACAAATACCTTGGTGGAATATGACCTTGAAGAGGGCATCTTAACTAAACACATTCGCGTCATACCACAGACATGGTACAGTTACCCGTCCTTCAAGTTGGAAGCAAAAGGATACCCATGTGAATGTCAGTGTAAGTAGGATCATTTTGTTACTTACTGGATAACAGCTTTGTGGCTTTAGAAAAGCAGTCTTTTTTTCCATTGAATGGATTCTGTAGATTTTCTTTATAAGAAAAATGTCTTTATATATTAACCCTAGCACCCCCTAGCTTACCTTCATGCTTTTAAAATGGCGTTATCGATACATTATTGATTAGTAACATTTGTCATAATCATATGTTTTATTCGATGTGAGAAAGGATAAATAGAGAATAATACATGCCTTTTTCCATATCACACCCAGTATCAACCCGAGACTGCAATATCATCCCAAGGGCCGAAGGCCCGAGGGCTGATATTGGTCAAGGGTTGATACTGGGTGTGATATGGAAAAAGGCATGTTTTATTCTGTTATTTACATACTTACTAACAAAAGCTACTATCTTAATATCTATTTTTCTTTTGAAAGATTGAAAAACGATTTTTTTTCAAAATGGGTGTGAAACGGGTTTTGTGGGCTGATACGGGTTTTGGGGTGTGATACGGCGGGGGCTGATACGGCTTTTGGGGTGTGATACGGCGAGGGCTGATATGGGTAAGAGCAATTGTGTCGTATCGCATATACAAAAAAAACGTATTTATTAGTAAGTATGTAATAAATGTAATTATGTTGTTGTTTTAATTTAAAGCCAAAATAAACAGGAAGTTATTATTGATATCCATAACGTCGTGTCATAATTTCAATATTTGTTATTTGTCACCAAATTAAACATCCGAAATATAAAACAAATTAAGTAAAGAGCTGCGACTCAGGGTTCGAATATTCAGTGTATTCAGGCGATGCTGGAGTAAAAAACACCCACGGAATACAGATCTCCGTCGTCGGATATTCGTCGCGATATACCATATATTTGTTTTCATTTTTCAAAATTATTACTTACTATAAACTCTTTATTGACTGGGATAAGCCGATGACCATTTTGTAAAGTGTGAAGTTAGTAAAAAGGAAAAAGACCCGAATGTATGTTTCAGGTACCGCCACCGATCATAGTTTGAATTAGCGACTCTCTCTTGTATATTTGTACGTCGTAATTGTGAGTTTGTATGTTAATGTAACGGTAACCACTGCTTCAGTTGAAGGAGAATTCCACTTAAAGTGTTGTTTTTTATGTTTTTTTTAATACTTAGAGTATTCTCCCTTCTGTATAGAAGAGGAAGCAACCAACATTATTTTTTCTCGCTTTTTTATATTCTTTGCGGCCCATACACTTTCATAACTCCTCTATGGCAACATTGGTAATATGAAGGCTTTGTAACCCTAAGGTCCGGTGTTTGACCGCCTGTGTTCTCGTTTTCTATTTTCTTTTTATTTAAAAAACAATTCGAATTTCAAATAACTTTTTTCTATAAAATTTATAATAAGATGTTTTTTTATGGACTACTTCTTTTAAAAGGACTTAAAGTATTTCACAATATTGACAATGATAAAAGTGTAGTTAAGCTTGTTGAAACCTTTACATTAATTGAACGGTAAACATATTTCTGATAATAAGATAGCATTGGTTAATGCCACTTTATTTCTAATTGCAGGTGACAACGGATTGACATGGAAAGGAATTTATGGATATTTAAATGACACTCTGCCAGTGTTACAGGAGATACATGAATTGAACTTTGGTTTCTGTGCACGGAAGTGCTACAATGCTCAAACATGTGGAAGTTTTGTATTCCTCTCGGACACAAGCACATGTCTATTATACACGACTGCTGCGGTAAATGCCAGTGACATTCAAAACAACGTATATTCACATGTCACCAAACAAATTTTCTTTTTCAAATACAAAACCATGTGTTGCGCGTGAATATATATGACAATGTCTAATATTGGAAATATATGGGTTTTTTTTACGACAATTGCCGACTCATTGAATACACATGCTAATAGTTGCAAACACTTTTGGTTACCTACAAATTGAAAACTCCAGCCGATCTTTTGATTATGACGTAACTTAGCAATGGTCATCCATTGTGACGCCATGGTTAATGGTAATTAGTTGTTTCTCTGATGGGAAACATGAATCCTGTATTTTTAAGGGAAACACACAGCTCTCTAGGTGTTTCACGAGCGATATGGAGAAAAAACCCTCCTGATAGCTAGTTATGATCTTATCTATCTTGTCTTGCTTAACTTTCCAATCGTAAAAAGAAAGTTGGAAAATGAACAAACTCTAGACAGGCAAACCTGCTGAGCAACCAGAACTCATTAAGGAACTTCTATTTCCCCATATCTGCAATAACACTCCTCACTTCAAGCCTGTGGTGTTTAATTAATTAATTACTTTATTTATTTGATAATTTCTCAGTGTAAAAAACATCAAGCAGGGTGAAGTCAGACCGTCTGTATTTTATTTTGGAGTAAAGGGACATAAAAATACCAAACACTTGGGGGTCGATTAACTAATTTTGAAGTATGATGTAGTCGATGAAGCTCAGACTAGACCAAATTACTAACTTCAGACAATATAAATTAACATCAAACGTTACTAGTTGAAAATCCTTTATTACATCATGTCAAAGATCCTACAATGAAAATTAGCATTATACACAGGCGATAAATGCCTTGAATGGTTCATGTAATTCTGTTAATTGTAACATTACCTTAAAACAGGGTCAGACCAGGATTCGCTATTGAGATCTCTGGTCATTATACTGCATCTCTAAACCACATGAGTTACCTTGACATTGGAAGTAACCTACCTCGGTCGCAAGTATACCAGAACAAAAATTAAGTGGTTGGTTACATTGTGTATGAAAAACTACAGCGAAATTCCCTAGTGCATTGCTTTCTGTGCTACAGGGATTACTGACGGAGGTAGGCGTATAACTGACCTGAATGACCTGGATGATGCGCAGAGCCGCATACCAAATTATTGATATATCTGATAATATACCTGAAAATAGATTAACATGTTTCTATTAAAAATCGATAAACTTTATGCTAATGTAAAGAATAAATCAATAAATTGTGATTAGTCATACAACTAAACGGATGGTTAACTGGTGTAATTGATAATCCCATACAGGTAAAACGGAAACATGCTTCCGGGACCTATGATAATCAATGCTTTTTTCAAGCTAAGCTGTTTGCACTTGAATTCCTACAGTGACATAATGGTTTCCGAGGCAACAAATGCTGATTTTATCTTTTCCATTGTTTTCCCGTTGTTGAAAATATCGATGTGTGTGCTACTCTGCCATTTATTGATTATGATATTAAAGGTGGTTAGGTGTACTCATTAATCCATCTATTTAAAGCACGAGCTTAATTTAAGTTATAACAAGTCCCACCCCCATTTTTTTTTATTAATAATTGGAAATTGGGGCAAAAAATCTAGAAAATATATGTAAAACATAAATAGTCCACCGTCATTTGTAATAGGTTTTAGTGTTTGATAATGCTTTATAAATATTCTGATCTTGACATCCTTAAATATGTACGCGTTCAAGATATTATCATATTTCAAGTTGAATAACGAATTATGAAAAGCACATGCAGTGACCTTTGAAACATGAACTCATCTCAGGTATTTCATACTTGAAATCTGTATAAACATTGATGAAAATTTGTTAAGAAATAAAGTAGATAGTGTGATTACACTGATTCTTTTGATAACATTCTATATATAGAAACAGTGACCTTGGCCTTGCCTGCGAACACTGAAATACAATTATGTCCGAGGTAGTATCGTATTAACGTACCCGACATTAATATAATTTTGATCAAAATCAACAAGGAAATAAAGTAGGAAGACTGATGATACTGAATTGGTCGATGCTGTTCTTTAAACAGCAATGGTGTCCGTGACCTTGACCGTGAAATCCTGAAATATTAACCCAACCAAGGCATTTGCATAATTGTAATCTGTATCAATTTTGATGAAAATCTGTAAGAAATGATGTCGCTAGAGTGATGACAATGAATCAGTTGATGACTTGTATATATAGCATAGTGACCTTGGGATAATAAAGCACATATATATTAGATATTAGATAATATTTGACCTTTGTTTAAAGTTTGATCAAAATCTGTCGATGAATGAACTTGCTAGATTGTTTATTTTATATTTCGACGGGACGGACATACGCAACACTATTTGCATTTTATGGCGGAGGCATACAAAAGTCTTCAAGCCCATGATATATCGTATTTTAGATCCCAAAATAACAGCGACGTTGCGATATATAATAAATTAGAATGAAATGAACTTGAACCTTAGTTATTCTTTGTTTTTGTCTAAAAATAAGCATTAAGGCTGATGTTTTCAACAGCTCATATATATAATTACATGCTAGCCTGTTTTGTAGCCGGATTGAATGCTCCGAAATGACACTTTATTTAAACCTCAGTTATATAAATGTATCTAGGTCATAGGGTACTTACTTTCCCCTGCACTAGCAGTTGAGAGACATAAATATCACTAGTCCAAACATGACCGTTATCACTGAGGTCATATCCATATGCGTTTTTATTAATATTCATTTATAATAAAGGAGTGCACTGGGACAATTGAGGCAACAAGTGTCATTGCTCATAAGTCAGTGTTAAAATTTACAAATTCAAATCATTTACTTAGACATACTATGGGTATTGTACCAAACTGCCTATTGCTGATACAGAATAATTGATCGCGAATTCAAAAGCCTGTAGATCGCCACATTTGACGGAGTCATTTGAAAGGAAGTTCCGTATTCGCTTGGCATCCTTATTGATACGGAAACACTAAACATTAATTTGCACAACCACTAGACATCCTGTTAACACAAAATTACTCAAAATGGGTTTCTAAATCTTTTACTTCTTTGGAATTGTCTGTAATACAAAATATTGAACATGACTTTTTGTATTACAATTTTTATTGAAGTTTTTATTAAGTTTCTGAAACAATTGATAAGTTTTATTGGGAGGATTCATAATGAGGCTACATGATGTCCTAAACTGCAAATTTCCGACATCGTTGTTCAATGATGGGGTCGTGCAACCTTCTCTTGGTTGCACACACCAGTAAATGTTAATAAGAAATAATTATGGCAAGGTTTCCCAGCTCCATGACACCTTGGTTACATTTACTGGTGTGTGCAACCAAGAGAAGGTTGCACGACCCCATCATTGAACAACGATGTCGGAAATTTGCAGTTTAGGACATCGGCAAGGTTTCCCAGCTTCATGATACCTTGGTTACACGACGGACAGATTGATTGATTGTAAAATTGCACTGCTTCTAAAATATCTGCGCTTAAACATAATAACCTACTACAATGGAACATTCTTGTTAAGTGAAAAGACAGCGAATTGGCAGTCCGTATAAGTTCAGAATAACCCATATCAATTGACGTTATGCAGCCTCAGATACCATTCTTAATATTTACTAATCCATATTGGAAAACATATTTGAAAACTCTTGTTTATTAAACACCTTCAGGAAAGCATTGCATTGGACATGAAGAGATATAACACTTTTGGTGTCCAACAGTCAGTAATAGATTCATAGCAACTCCAAACATTCTTAACCACACATCATTAATGGTTATTTGTTGTAAGTTAAGAATCATTGTTTATATCACATCCTCTATGGTGAGTTCACACAATCTCCAGATATCCCTGTTGGTGCTCTGCATAACAATATGAACATTCGAACACTGCAGTACCGTTTCACAGTCACATTCTATGTCGCACCGAGTTTTGGTTGCAGTAGTATTGTGTGACAGAAGCTTACAAAATACTATATCCGATTCGATGCTACATTGTTCATTGTAAGCTGGACCTGATGTTCCAACCTAAAAATAAATGTGTAAAAACTATCAAATGTTGTTGAAAATATTTGATTTTAATATTGAAATATTATCACATAACTTCCTTTATATAAAGCTTAGATTGTTTGGGAAAACATATCATGGACATCAAGCAAATTGTGATACTGTTTATTTTTCATCAAACGGCATGGGAAATGTTAATTTCGATTATTGCTCATAAAGTTCAGGTGGAACTTCAATCACAATAACTTTCAAGAATGATCTTGCTGTTAAAACGTTCCACACTGAACTTAGATAGTTAACATTCCTTTTCTTATTAGCAACAGTCTGCCCCCCCCCCCCTCTGGAGTTTACATGTCGTAGTTTATTTGATATTCCGGACCCTTTCATAGAGATAAAAATAAGCATTCTGTATAGGTGTGTCCCGATGACTAATCAATTGCATAGACAAGGTTTCCTACCTGGAGGCTTTTCTGTCCAACGCTTGCACACTCCAAACTTTCACCTGTGATGTGGACTACAAATCTCTTCGACGTCACATCGAAGAGACTCAGCTTTGTAATCCTCAACCACAGCAGAGAAGGGGAATCCCCCGGCACAGGTAAATCAAAGCACGTGCTTAAGTCCTGGTCAAGGGCATATGGTAACAGTCTCAACATCTGTTTCTTGTTATCTTTAACTATTTTGACGAAATTCTTCACTAAAACACGAACGTATACATTTCATATATATTGGTTATGAATATGAAAAGGGACATTATTTAATTGAAGATTGTTTGTTCGTTAACATGTATTTTTTTTGTTCCCAAATTATATGTAATAAATTATATAAAGGCATTTTCCCCTTTTGTATAGTGTCAAAGATAGTTTGTTTGATATATGAAAGGTTCGGAAGTTTCGACATTGCTTTACGATCACAAATCACTTTGATTTAGTGGAATGTTCGCTGAATATGCACGTTTAACATGTAAGGAAAATACTGTTTTTGATTTTCTAATATTTCAGTATATATATCCTTGCAGCATCATTATTATACTGAGTAGTTACAGTATTGTTTTTTTTTGTAATGCCCTCGGATTAAACCTTTCTTTTACACGGAAAAACCATGCAATGTGACAAAATGTTCACATACAATATGAAATGTGCGGGCTTCATGAAATTTTTAACTATAAAAACCCAACTAAATTATCAAATTCTTAAGATTTGAAACCACCGGACGTTTTTTTTGGTTTCATTGTGTCCCCTTTGTTCTGGCACGGTATCATATCACCTATGTGGGATACAATGTACGTGTACCTAGTGGAGTAATAGTAGTCACGAGGGCTGTTGTTATCGGGGTTAATGCATGACGCTTCTGGTATATCATGACAACATGAAGTAAGATAAATCACAAATAAATCTTAATAGAAAGCATCTCTTTATAGCAAAGGCATATATCTAGATAAGTACTGGTGAGAGCTACATGTAGATGATGTAGATTTATGGGTTATACGGTATATACCGAAAAAACCTGTACGCAGTTTTGTGCATAAATCAACTAAGTTTTTTTTCGGTATATACCGTATAATCCCCAAAATTACGATGGTTATCTGTTATAATTTAATCTTAAGACAGACATTGGTTTTTTTGGTTCATAGTTTATAAATGTTCGTTTATTTCAGATAAAACTAAGTAATTTTGCTCTAAACTAAATATTGATTTCATCGGCAAAGTGTTAACAAGATAAACGTAACACACACACACATGCGTTCGATCCTTTAGATTTTGTAACAGATGAAGTAAGCCAAAAAGGAATGGCATTGCACCATAAACCTGTTTCGTTCTTCTAGGACTCATCGGTGATGCTTAGGACCGAAATGTTGGAAATCCAAATTGTGTAAACTACTGTTGAATCTGGGTGCGTAAAAAACCCTTTACTATGAGTTTAGAAAAGGTTAAATGTAAGAATCGCAAATACCGCGCCTACCATTGCGGTATATGACGTCATCACTTTTTGTGTAGTCTGTTTTTTAGGGTTAAGGTATATAATATGGAAATGACTAGCATTCGAGGAATAGCAAAAACGAAATAATGTTTGATAACTCTGTTTAAAGATGTACTTACGGGGCTGCCAAACTGTCGCGACGTTGCATATTACAGTGCACGGATCAGCCAAGAAATAAAAGTAGGCGATAATCTTCGGGAAATCAAATCTATACACATCTTTTCCACCGTCCCACTGCAAATAATCAAATATAAAAGAAAAACATATTTTGTTACTTTTCTAAAACATAAGAAAGAAAGAAAAGTGTAATAGCAAAATTCAGTTATTGGAACATTGATACAAATGATCAAAATATTTATCGGGAGCCGATTGTTTCAAAATTTGTTAACGTCATACAGTATCAAGCTTAACAGATTTGCTTTGACAAGCATGGACAGAAAAAACAGACGACAAATACAAAAAACAAGGAAATAATCAGGTTGATATAGGAATTGCAAAAGACCAACGGTAGTTATAAACACATTTTTTCTTTTATTACCCCCCCCCCCCCCCCCACCAAAAATAAATAAATAAATAAAAAACCAAAAACGCAAAAAAACGTTTAAATAGCTATGCTTGTGGTTTTTCAAAAAGTTTTTCGATTTAATTTCTCCAAATATCTATAATTGCCGACGAAAAACTAAGTTCGGCTAAACACGAGCATTACATTCTTACAAACATACTGATTGCAGACCAATAAGTGTGTTCGTACCACTTTATCATAAATATGCATTAAAACTGTTTTACGCCATGACTATAATTTTGATCGATCCATCATGAAAAGAAGACAATACCTTTGTAGGACTTTTATGAAAATTAATAAAGCTGAAATAAACCCAATGTAATCAACAACAAGCTTCTGTGTGTTACAATTACGTGCAGATATAACTCTGTGCTTCAGGTTATCATATGGTAGATCTAACTGGCTGAGCTACCTTCTCTATAGTCGCTTACCACTAAGGCTTTCCGATTGTAGAAGGAGCCATTTTGACTGTAGTAAAATGAGAGGTTTTGTGGATTCACGTCCGCAGCTGTTACAACCTCTGTCAGAACTATAAAATCTGGGTAGTATTTCTAAAATGAAATCAACACTCAAAGTAATTTCAAGAGGGTGAATGTACTTCTTTTTTTATCAATACCATTAAACAGTCATTGGATTGCAGATTGCTGTAGAATGCAACATCACTTCATGGAAACAGAACATTGATGCATTATTTTTTTCTGTTCTTATTTCAACAATTACAATTAAAATGACACTATTTCCGATCGTTGTGTAATTACGCACTTTTTATCTAGTAAGTTCGGGAAAGATATCAAACTATATCTTATTTCATATGTTTATAGTTATGCGTATGTCAACTATTTGAACCAACACAACTTTCACAGCATTCATAATACGATGAATACTAAATCTTAATATAAGGACCAATATAGCGAAAATATATTAACCTACATCAAATATACGAGATATAACTATCCAAACTTATACCGGATGTGTAACACTATAAACGTTATATAAAATATAACCAAAAGCTGTGTAAACTAAACATTTATGGGATATGCAAAACAATAGGATGTAAATGAGAAATAAAAGATAAACTGGGTATACCACTTTTTTGTCGGATAAACCAAACCATAACAGATTAAATAATTATGATGAATGTATCAAGTTTCTGACTGATATATCAAACCGTAGTATATACGGGAGATATAACAATTATCCTGGGCATAGCAAATCTGTTAGATATACCAAACCGTAAAATATACAGGAGAAATTACAATACCCCGAATATACCAAGCATCTGACGAATATACCAAACTGTAGCAGATATAGACGATATACCACTACCAGTGGACATATGTAACTTCTGAAGGAAACACTGACCATAAAGGATACAGTGGATTACTAGCGTTCAGAAAAAAATAGATTTAAAAATTCAAAATGTCGAATACAGAAAAACACATAAAACTTGTTTCTGAACCAATTAAGGACTCATTTAAAGTACTAAGACCACAAACAATCCTAAATAATCCAAAAAATATGCAAAAAATCCCCCTAAACAATAACCATTCTCTAGCTTTGAATATTAACTTTTGAAACGAAGTCTTATGGGTTCTTACATTTAATTGTTATAGTCTGTCATAGCAGCTTCATTTAGATTCGGAACGGAAATTTACAGACTTGTGTGCAGAATTACTGCAAAGTACTATTAACAAACAGACCACTATTACCTCACCAGTAAATTAATACAGAACAAATTATTCCTGTGTTACACGCTCGCATTGACAAGCAGAGCAAGGATAGCTAGTAAATCGAAAACAAAGAAACTAGTTGTCTTTTGTCTCTTTGTTTCAGTGACAGCCCCTTAGTGTTCTTTGTAGATGTATAGTGACTTGGTATAATAGCCCCAGTACTTTACCCCCGTATACACTTCTTAACAACATACATTTCTTTGGGAAAACGAGCAATAATAGATTAATGTATATTGTGAAATCAGAGAGTTTCATGGGGCCAAATTTCGTGGTTTCCCGAAAAAATAACACCATCTCGTGGATACATGAATTCATGGATTACGAGTACCACTCATACGGGTAATGGTTAATGTCAAACTTATAATTACTTTTACATTGACCTATAATGTGGTTGATGACGATTACCAACGAAATCAGCGAAATTAAAAAAACATTGATATCACAGTATACAAAGAAAATTAATATAACATACATCACCATTGGCAAATTATACCATAAAAAAGAAATTGAATGATTTTAACTCAAATAAAACTTACCAACTATGGAATGGATTTAACCCGTAGCAGTAACCGGACATTAACCTATTCCGTCTTTGCGTATTGAAGAGTTATCTTCTCTTGGGAGCAGGTGTTGATTGTTACGTCATTGGTTTGTGTGAGAAAATTACGTCGTTTTCTCAAAAATTGATGACGCTACTCTCACAAACAAGTGACGTAACAATCAATATCTGCTCCCAAGAGAAGATAACTCTGCAATACGCAAAGACGGAATTCACCATACCTTCATGGAAAATTGAAAATTAGGTAAAGAAACCTCATCAATTCATGCTTACGATTGATGGTCTGGTTAATGGTAGTGCTCCTGTCCAGATACTTATGTTGTTACTGATAACTCTAGCTTTGAAGTTCGTTCGGAGGTTGTTTATATGTAGGCTATTGTCAATAAACGTCACAACCATTTTCATAGTGACGTAGTTGACTGTAAGTCTATCGAACGATGCAAAATATATATTTGTCAACGGTGAAATGTCAACAAGTACTTTTTCAATCATCCCATCGCTGTCTCTGAATTGAAAAAAGAAACATTACCACAAATAATCGATAGAACTGCAAGGACAAGCACGATCTTAACATATATGAAGGCATAAGGATTGATGATTTATAAGAAAGCGTCCTCCCAAAAAACAAATAAAGGAATAGAAAAATAATCATAATATGTATTTAAACGAAATAAATAAAATATAACATCGACCCACAGTAACGGCCTGTTAAATATTTAACGAGTTATTATCGTAAAAACAATATACAATATAAAGTGCCATTGCATATCTCTCATAACAATATTACGTTAATGTAGAAATAAATAATCTCAACTACAATTTGTTTATCATACCTTGTGAAAGTTGTATAAAATTTGCCTACAATGTTGTGCCCTCTCCGAATGTCCTCAAAGCTACATAAGTCGAATGACTGTCCCAACGGTCCAGTAGGCATTGGTAACTCCACGAACAGCCGACCATACCGTTGGCTAAACTGAGTATGCAGGATAAGGTCTACCTCGGTGCTTGGAGTTATTGAAGGACATCTTTCGTTCAGGTAGATGTTCAGTGGCAAGTTTCCTCGTTTGTTTGGTTTCTAAAACATGCACCACTTGAATAACAAATACACACATACTGTTTTACCCGATTACGATCCTTGTTTTATGTATGTGTCGTTTTTATTTCATAAAATTAAACCTGGTGTACTCAGCGTCCGTATTCAGGAAACCATTAATTACTCAAGATAGATTATATGCTGAGTCGAACTTTTTGGTTTTAAGTACTGTAACAGAAAATCGTATACATAAGAGTGTAAAAGAATAACTTACTGTCAAAACACTGTCATGAAGCTCGAGCAGAGAATCTGAGGTTGAACATGAGACGGCTTCCATGAATTTGGACTAAGGGCCCATATTCATGTAACTGTTCTCATGCTCACGCCTGAATTCTGAGCTCAACCCAATGTTTATGTAACTCCCGTTAATCATTAGACACGGTCCAAACTTAAAGTTGTAACAGTTAAAAAGGTATACAGCTTAACTTTTATCCGAAATTCTTCCAAAAATATTGATAAAATATGATAGTTTATAAATTAATCTCCAGAACAGAAGATGGGGCTTGAATACAGAATCTGAGTTTGAGCATGAACATGATATCGTGAATACGTGCCCGGGTCTATGCCCCATGCTAGTCGACAAAAAATAAATGTATGTATATCTAATTGGGCATGGACGGTGGTTGATAAAATTGACCATTGCAACTCAAACTACTATTGGATAACAACACGTCGTTCAGGCAACATTTAACAGACCGTTGTTAAAACTATTTTAATATAACTAAAACCGAAGTTGGAAAGTAATTCATGCGTTATCATATTTGATTGTTTAAAACTTATTTTGAGGACAGATTAGTACACTATTTTTTTCTCTCTATTTTAGACAGTAGTGTGTTTATTTTTGACGACAACTATCATTATGAATTGGCGATATGCTGTATTTTACTGTACAAAACAGACGAAGGCATGTTCCTTGATCTCTGATTTGTGTTTTGATTGGCGTGGACAATACGGTTTAGCTCATTTTGGTTTATTATATTACGATATACCTCATCCTATAATCTAATAAAGGATGAACGTAAGAAACACAAAGAACCATACAACTATTTTTACCTTCTAGGAATCATCAGTGATGTTAGGGGCCAAAACGTTGGAATTCACAAATTATTTAAACTACTGTTGAAACAGAAGGATAGGTGAGTGACACCTCTTAATATTATGAATTTCGAAAACCAGAGTACCATACTGGTTACTCCAAGGGTAACGCTTACTTACGCTCTCTGCACCCTTAGAATGTGTCAAGACAAAATCTAAGACAAGTGTGGGCCACCTTGTGGATGAGACGAAGATCATTTTGCGTACATAGAACGAACCCTGCTTTAAATTTACTGACTTTGAGCTCGAGTGTCGCTCCTCTGTAATTTTCAAAAAACAGGTATCAGCTTTGCGATTACCCGATACCAATCAAATAGCTTCCATCGTGCCTTAACTTTTGTTATGATATGTTCGAAGGGTGAAAAGATCGTACGTGAGGATAATCCCTGGAGAATAGAGGCTTACTGATCAAACTTAATAATGGTTTCGGTGTGTAAATTCTGAACCGTACCGAACAGAGATTATTGGTGCTAGAAAAGTTACGGTTAACCTCAACAATTAATCCACCAGCAGAGTCTACCACATTGTATCCCGGACGCTGACCAAATGATACAGGCGATTGCACATTTAAAAAGTCATACATACAGTATGCCGAAACAAGATTACACTGGATGAAGCCCATATCATTTGCTTAACGGCAACAAAACAAACTATAAACCACTTTTAAGGATCTCCATGCCACAGCCAAAATTTGTCCCATACATTTGAAACTGTTTTTAGTGTGCCTAAATATTTGATAAATCATTTCTGAAAAGAAAGATATACCTTGCGGTACTCTTATAAAACAAATACAGATGAAATAAACAAAATATGGTCAATTACAGTTTGTTTGTTTAGGGTTAAACGTCCTCGCAACAGCCAGGGTCATATGAAGACGGGTGCAGGGGAGACACAACAGCCAGGGTCATATGAGGACGGGTGCAGGAGAGACACAGCCTGTAAACAGAAAGAGGACAGATAAGAATGAAGACAGGAAAGACAGAAACGAGAAAGATATCAAGTTTTGCAATGGGGGCAGCAGATCAATTTTGGGATCTTCTATGTCACGGAAGAAAACCCCCGATTCTGCAGGAGGGCCCACATTAGTCGCCTCTTACGATCATGCAGTTGGATACAGCAGGCATATTTATTGCCCCAACCTCCACTGGTTATCAACCACAGTGTTGTGGATGTAAACACTACTGCAGGGCTAGACCTGGATTCGAAACATGGAATTCAGATTGGTATGCTGTTGCTCTAACCGACTGAGAAACCTGGCTAACAGAAGTGTTTTGATACAATTTGCTACCATTATATCTAAACCGAAACAAAGGTTACTATTTATAGGAAAACAAACCGATGCAGTGAGACAGGGATCCTTAAAATGCACATATCGTCTATTCGTTCCTTCAAACCAGAGAGATCCAATTATCAGGATACTGGGTTTGTCAGATTGGAATATATTTCTTACCGTATGTATTTCGTTGTTAGAAATGTTGAAATATGCATTATAAACTTGCGGTGACCCTTTCCCAGGGTAAGTCAGTTTCAAAGTAAGTTCATGAGAGGAATCAACGTCTACTATATTTGGAAGCGCGATGACCCATACCACAAAACTCAATTTATTTGCATCTGACGAAATGCTGGTAGTATATGCTACATTCAAGCCTCTTAATGTAGATGTTTCCTGTTTCCAGTGTTTTGATCGACTAATACATGGCATGTTAAATCCAACATACGCGAGATCTATTCCTCCTACCATCAATCCGTCCCCCCCTAGTCCAGCATATCGCTTTGTCGACGTTGTGATTTTATATACTTTATCCGATAATGGAGGTATGTTTAAAGTCAACATTGCGGAACTTAATCCGCTTTTAGGTAAAAACGGAGATCCTTGAGCGAGGTTTACGTCTACTTTCTCCATCTGCAATGTGGAAAACAAAAGTGTTACACATTGAACATTGGTATTTAAATAGGAATCGGAGCTTGATTTGTTTCTTTCCTTCCAGTATGAATTGACACATCTTACCATCTATATGCGCGACTGTTCCGATTCAACATGTGATTAATTATAACCATTCAGAAAGCATTTCATTTCATTTCAAATCAATTTTATTGTATTCAAAAAACACAATTGGATTAGGCCAGGCATTGCCTATAAAAGCCCTTTCAGAAAGCATGAATCTAGGAATGGTAAAACGTCAATTCCCATAATTCGAAATTTTATGTTATGACAAGACATAAGAAGATATATATTTGCGTAATATTGCACCAATCAAAACAGCTATTCGGAATATGTGTAACGTGATGACATATTGCCTCGGTTTTATTATCAGCCTACATATTGTTAGAATACTTACGCTATTTAATTACTCTATGTATTTCTCAAATATCCATATGACAAAACAGTTATGGCAAAACAGTCCATAATTATATAATATTAACGTCAGGTATTTTAGGTCAATTGTTTGATCAAGCATACATTTTTAACAAAATATTGCAGAAATTAATTTGACAGATTCATGCTATATTACAGTGTTATTTTTGACGTGTGCAGCAATACAGCAATCAGATATACGAAACTACCTTAACGTGATATTCATATCACGACAGATTCAGATAAAGACAAAGATAAAATAGATATATCTTTAGTTATATTAATTATGAATATAAATAGAAAATGGAAATCACGTTTCAATTACTTCAGGGCAAGAAAGAAATGTAGGAAATATCTATCTCACGCCCCATTCCTTGTGAATAACGTCACGAAATGGCGATACTGATTTGACGTCACTTACTCGAGCTTATTCCGATGCCGCGATGCGGCAACTGCGACGTTTTTAATGGTTTCTGAACTACTTCTTGCAATTGCAACGGGAAATTATATTTTTTGAATCCAGGGATGTCGAAAAGGAAAATGCCACCCTGAATTTTTCAAATAGACAAAAACCGCGGAATGGCTGGTTTTTTACAATCTTCTATCCTACATTCCTGATCATGAAAGAGCATAACATTATACGATAGTTTTCCTTGTAAATCAAGTAACAGGTCATTCATGAACATGTAATGAGTCGGTTAAACCTAATCTACCTGTTTTGTAATACATTCAATACTTAGCTTTGTTAAGATTTTGAAGTATTGACCGTGTTTTAACACTGGCGCTAATTTTTCTCATGCCCCTCCATTATGGGCATTGAAGCAGTGTGTTTTCTTTATTAGTCATATTGATGTTACAAGTGGTTAGGTTCAAGCAATTATAACTCAGACATGTAGAACTAATTGATGGATGTTAAAACAAAATGATGGTATGAAGCTGTATGTATCGCTGTGTGATGATTACATAACACACCTGAACCCTCCCCTTCCTCCTCCCCCTCCCCCTCTTCCCGCAAACATCTGACTCTTCGAATAACAAACAACGTGGCACATTATCTGAAAATATCATAGATGCGTAAATCAAGTGATATAAAATACGTAAAAGAGGAAACAGGTGATTGAGAACAATAGTTTTTTTTCATGTAACACCCGGTGCGGACATCAAATACGGGATCATTATGCATCGAATAAAAAACTATATACTAGGGTGTGAAAATCAGGTTGTATGTAGCAACTGAATTAAGGGGTAATAATTACTATGTTCCCTGTTCCACTACAACAAAAATGTAACAATTTGCCGACAAACATTGTTCCGGCATGTTGATAAAACATTCCTGAAACCTGGACCTGCGATGATTATGTGGTTGCTCTACTTAACGAATTATATGGAAAATTAATCTATTATCGAATAACTACAATGACTTGGCTTTTGTTTTACCTGAAGCTGAACAAAGATCCTAAATAAATTGTTATATAATGTTTAAATCAACAGTTCTGTACCACGCACATAATGACGTCACTTGAACTACGTACTGCAGGATATTATAAACACGAAATTGTTAGCACCGTTTTCAATTTAAATGGTATATTAGGAAACGTGAAATGTTCTACGTTTACGGTAATATCGACAAACATGGAGCATTTCATGTTCCTTTATAAATATTAATTAGATAAAGTGGAAGGTAAGGTAAACACATCAAACAGGTGCTTTTCGTAATGGTGGCCGTTTTAAGTCCCCAAAAACACTCTCTCAGTCGTAAATGATGCTTACCCAAGTCACTATGCTCTTCGTAACACTAGATACCAACAAAAAACATTGATAGAAATCGGTCAATATCTAAACTTTGACCAATCATGGGTCTCGGTGGCCATTGAATGCACAGCTGCAATGAGCGCATTTGAGTCTGGCATATCTAGGATAACTTCCCACCCACCCACCTTGGATTTTTGGACTAAATCAACAGAACCAGTCTTGTATTATTAACAACAAAGGCAATACTAAGCAATGGATTGTTTGTGCATAAAAAAGGACGTTAATCTGGAACCTCTAAAGCGCAAATTGTATACTTACATGAACCGCGGACGTTGCGTTGAAATATTTTGTAGACTGCATGATTACCACCGAATCTACTTCCAAAACTATATAAAGAGGGTATGTTTCACCAGCGGTTGCCTGGGATGACAATAGTAACACAACTTCAAACGCAATGATATCGGCAGTTGAAAAAGCGTTGCCATCGTAAGCTCCTGTAGGGAAATTAATAAAATCAATGTTTTTTTCAATGCATTGCGTGAGTATATTTCAATAAAAGAAAACAGACAGTGAAGTCGTTCTTATACATTGCATCAGAACAGATAAATACAAAATGTTCCAGAAGTAACAATTATATTTAATGTCAGATCAGTTTGGTTTTCTTAACGATTTAGTTATTCATATTTCTATTAATTCTCACGAATTATATTTAATTACGGATATATTATAAATATCATAATATATACGTTTCGGTACCATTTCAAAAGCCAAACTGTCCACACCCTGATTTGCTAAGAGTAGTAACGCAAATATTTCAAAACGCGACATTTTCATTTTTGAAGCAGTTTACATTAATCCCATGGGTAATTTAACCAATAGTTCTTTTTCGAAAATATCCAGTTATGATATAATGTTAATTTCTTTTATGAAAATTGTGTCAGATAAGCAATTACCTTTGTTAGGCAGATAACCAAAGTCAAATATTCGAGTGTCTGGACCAGGAGAACAAATCAGGTGATCCTCCCGACCGGTCGTTGTTGCTACGATGTCTTTGAAGTGCTCTCCAACGGAGACAATGCGCACAAAAGCAATTCGAAGTACTGCTATTGGACTGTTAAACACGAGTTTATATGCAGATAAAGGATTTGGGAACACTGCCTGAAGGTGAAATGATTTCCCGTTATCCAACGGTAATTCTTCCACGTCAGAAATGTCTGTAGAAAAGCTTGGTGACATGGATGTATTCTGCAATATATGAGTTACATTTAATTAGCATGCTTCGTATGTTGTGCATTCAGTTACTGCAAATATTTCATTACAGATGGACTTATTTAGGATATTCTCTCAGACCATTTTTTACATTTAATTATCATGCTTCGTATGCTGTGCATTCTGTTACTGCAAATATTTCATTACAGATGGAATTATTTATGATATTCTCTCAGACCATTTTTGTTTCACCGTACGGCTCAATATAATGAGGATATCCTGCATTGTAAGATGAAAATAACACACACTCCCTCTGACTTATCGGTGATGCTAGGGGCCCAACGACGTCTAAACTACCGTTTAAAGAGAAGGGAATGTGCACCGTAAATGCCATTACTTTATGAATTTTAACCAGTGAGAGAAGTACTGGTGAATTTCATATTTCTGATAAAGGTGTGTGTTACGTCCAACCAATCTCAATTGTGTGTTACGTACCATACCACTCCCAATTGTGTGTTACGTACCATACCACTTCTATATTGTGTGTTACGTACCATACCCCTTCTATAATGTGTGTTACGTAACATATCACTCTCAATTGTGTGTTACGGACCATACCACTTCTATAATGTGAGTTACGAACCATACCACTTCCATAATGTGGGTTACGTACCATACCACTCTCATTTGTGTGTTACGTACCATACCACTATCAATTGTGTGTTACGTACCATCCCACTTCTATAATGTGTGTTACGTCCCATACCACGCTCAATTGTGTGTTACGTACCCTCCCACTTCTATAATGTGTGTTACGTCCCATACCACTCTCAATTGTGTTTTACGTACCATACCACTCTCATTTGTGTGTTACGTACCATACCACCACTCTCAATTGTGTGTTAAGTACCATACCACTCCCAATTGTGTGTTACGTCCCATACCACGCTCAATTGTGTGTTACGTACCATCCCACTTCCATAATGTGTGTTACGTCCCATACCACTCTCAATTCTGTGTTACGTACCATACCACTATCAATTGTGTGTTACGTACCATCCCACTTCCATAATGTGTGTTACGTACCATACCCCTTCTATAATGTGTGTTACGTACCATACCCCTTCTATAATGTGTGTTACGTCCCATACCACTTCTATAATGTGAGTTACGAACCATACCACTTCCATAATGTGAGTTACGAACCATACCACTTCCATAATGTGTGTTCCGTACCATACATTGTGTGTTACGTACCATACCCCGTCCATAATGTGTGTTACGTACCATACAACTCTCAATTGTGTGTTACGTACAATACCACTCTCAATTGTGTGTGACGTACCATACCACTTCTATACTGTATGTTACGTACCATACCACTCCCAATTGTGTGTTACGTCCCATACCACTCTCAATTCTGTGTTACGTGACATACCCCTCTCAATTGTGTGTTACGTACCATCCCACTTCTATAATGTGTGCTACGTACCATACCACTCTCAATTCTGTGTTACGTGACATACCCCTCTCAATTGTGTGTTACATATCATACCACTCTCAATTGTGTGTGACGTACCATACCACTTCTATACTGTATGTTACGTACCATACCACTCCCAATTGTGTGTTACGTCCCATACCACGCTCAATTGTGTGTTACGTACCATATCACTCTCAATTGTGTGTTACGCACCATACCACTCTCAATTGTGAGTTACGTACCATACCTCTCTCAATTCTGTGTTACGTGACATACCCCTCTCAATTGTGTGTTACGTACGTACTGGTGAATTTCATATTTCTGATAAAGGTGTGTGTTACGTCCCACCAATCTCAATTGTGTGTTACGTACCCTCCCACTTCTATAATGTGTGTTACGTCCCATACCACTCTCAATTCTGTGTTACGTACCATACCACTACATACCACTCTCAATTGTGTGGTACGTACCATACCACTCTCAATTGGGTGTTACGTACCATACCACTCCCAATTGTGTGTTCCGTACCATACCACTCTCAATTCTGTGTTACGTACCATACCACTATCAATTCTGTGTTACGTGACATTCCACTCTCAATTGTGTGTTACGTAACATACCACTCTCAATTGTTTGTTACGTACAATACCACTCTCAATTGTGTGTGACGTACCATACCACTTCTATATGTGTGTTACGTCCAACCAATCTCAACTGTGTGTTACGTACCATACCACACAATTGAGAGTGGTATGTTTCATAACACACAATTGAGAGTGGTATGGTATGTAACACACAATTGAGATGGGTATGGTACGTAACATACATTATAGAAGTGGTATGGGACGTAACACACAATTGAGAGTTGTATGGTACGTAACACACAATCGAGAGTGGTATGGTACGTAACACGCAATTGAGAGTGGTATGGTTCGTAACTCACATTATAGAAGTGGTATGGGACGTAACACACAATTGAGAGTTGTATGGTACGTAACACACAATGTATGGTACGGAACACACATTATGGAAGTGGTATGTTACGTAACACACAATTGAGAGCGGCATGGTACGTAACACACATTATTGAAGTGGTATGGTAGGTAACACACATTATAGAAGTGGTTGGTATGGTACGTAACACACAGTATAGAAGTGGTATGGTACGTAACGCACATTATGGAAGTGGTATGGTTCGTAACTCACATTATGGAAGTGGTATGGTTCGTAACTCACATTATAGAAGTGGTATGGTGCGTAACACCCAATTGAGAGTGGTTTGGTATGTAACACCCAATTGAGAGTGGTTTGGTATGTAACACACATTATAGAAGTGGTTGGTATGGTACGTAACTCACAATTGAGAGTGGTATGGTACGGAACACACATTATGGAAGTGGTATGTTACGTACCATACCACTCCCAATTGTGTGTTCCGTACCATACCACTTCTATAAAGTGTGTTACGTAACATACCACTTCCATAATGTGTGTTTCGTACCATACCAGTTACGTAACATACCACTCTCAATTGTGTGGTACGTACCATACCACTCCCAATTGTGTGTTACGTCCCATACCACGCTCAATTGTGTGTTACGTACCATATCACTCTCAATTGTGTGTTACGCATCATACCACTTCTATAATGTGTGTTACGTCCCATACCACGCTCAATTGTGTGTTACGTACCATCCCACTTCTATAATGTGTGTTACATACCAAACCACTATAAATTGTGTGTTACGCACCATACCACTCTCAATTGTGGGTTACATACCATACCACTCTCAGTTGTGTGTTACGTACCATACCACTACATACCACTCTCAATTGTGTGGTACGTACCATACCACTCTCAACTGTGTGTTACATGCCATACCACTCTCAATTGTGTTTTACGTACCATACCACTCTCATTTGTGTGTTACGTACCATACCTCTTCCATAATGTGTGTTACGTACCATACCCCTTCTATAATGTGTGTTACGTACGATACCACTCTCAATTCTGTGTTACGTACCATACCACTATCAATTCTGTGTTACGTGACATACCCCTCTCAATTGTGTGTTACGTGCCATACCACTTCTATAATGTGTGTTACGTAACATACCACTCTCAATTGTGTGTTACATACCAAACCACTCTCAATTGTGTGTTACGCACCATACCACTTCTATAATGT